>NW_007734806.1:50167-58137 GCF_000696425.1 Galeopterus variegatus
TTTTTTTTTTTTTTTTTTTTTTTTTTTTACCTTGAGTCAGTGGTCTTGCACAGTTCCTGGCATGAAAAAGAAACATAATTCATGAAGTTGATCATCTGACTAATCCAGATTTTTGTCTCTCTCTCTCTCTGCCTCTCTCCCTCTTCATTAGCCTCCCAGCCTAAAGAATCTTACCTGATTTCAGGTTGCCTTTATTTTTTAGTTCTGTGGTTCTTGATCTTACGTTAATTAGACATAAAATGTCATTATCATTATCACAATGACCAGCTTCAAATTTATTATTATCATTATTTTCATGTCATCATCAGCTCTCTAACATATTTAGAACACATCAAGCCAAGTTTACTAAGCACCATATACTATGCTAATGGTTCTATACCAGAACTTCACAATAACACAGTGAGGTGCATATAGGTATCACAACCATTTTACACACAAAAAAATAAGGTCACCTAATTAAAAAGTGTCAGAGCTCATACAGAAACCTGGGTCTGCTTGGATATTGTATTTTGTTCTTAGCACATATCCCTTGTATTTTCTATGCCTGCCCTACCTTCATATCTTGGAAATAGGCAACTTGTTTTGATTTCACCAGCTCACAGATGAGATTCTGGGCATTGGACTTTTGAGTTAGTATTAAAACAAGGTAAGACTTTGGGACTATGGGGATGGAATAAAGGTGTTTGTATGAAGGAAGGACATAAGTTTTGGGGGGACACGGACAAAATTATGTGACTTGAACATTTGTCCCCACCAAAACTCATGTTGAAACTTAATCCCCAATGTGGCAGTATTGAGAAGTGATGCCTTTAAGAGGTGATTGGATCATGAGCACTCTGTCCTCATGAATGGATCAATCCATTAATGGATTAATGGGTTATCGTGGGAGTGGAATTAGTGGTTTTATAAGAAAAGGAAGAGGGACCTGAGGTAGTATGTGAGCACACTCTGGCCCTCCTTCCATGTGATACCCTGTACCTCCTAGGTACTCTGCAGAGTCCCTGCCAGTAAGGCCTTCACTAGATGTACCTTCTTAATCTTGGACTTCCCAGTCTCCAGAATGGTATGAAATAAATTTAGTTTCTTTATAAATTAAGTGATTTCAGATATTCTGTTATAAGCAACAGAAGGCAAATAAGATACACCTTATTTTGATAGGAATAAAACACGTTTTGCCTACTTAAAATTTTTACATCTATTGAAATCAGTATTTCCTCCCCATAAGAGAAGCTGTATAGGAGATCAAAATTACCACATAAATCCATTAATCTCATATAAGCAAAGGAGAAAAAATATTTTAAATTAGAATAAACTTATATTTTATAGATCTCAATATGGCATACACATGAAGGCACCTAAAGTTACATTTGAATATCATTGAAAGCAGCCTAATCAATAGTCTGTGCTTGTAATGAGTAAAGATAAGTTGAAAAGACACGGCATGTAGTAACACTAACAAGCACATTAACACACTGTCTGTAGTTGAAATTTAGAGAGATCAGTGAGGATTTTTCTCTTTCTCTTTGGATTATTTATAGCCTTAATACATATCTGGAAGTTAGCTTCTCACAACATACCATGTAAATTGATTATCATGTTAAAGGAGGTTAACATGAGCTTATCTTGAGAAATAGTAGAAAGAAAATAGACTTCTTAACATAGAATGGATGTCAGTAAATAGGGTTATGTCTGTATTCTTCAACTGTTTAAATACAGTAACAAAAAGATTGTGATTTGTCATAGAGGACTGAAAGACAACCAACAGGTTGAATTGACAAACAGAACTGGGGTAAAATCAGGAAGACCTGACTAACATTAAGAGATTTCCAATAACCAAATAATTATGCAGAAAGTATTGAAGTGGAGCCTGGGTGGGCATATGTTAGAGACAATTGAGTATGGGTGCAAGAATAAAATAGAGACTCTCAGAGAACTCCACAAACACTGATTCTATGATTTTATTATCTCATTGCTCCTACAGTGTTTCAAGGGCAAGCTGCCATTATAAGGCTGGGACCTTGATTCCTGCAGCAGCTCTGTGCTTTGGGAGAAAGTGGAAGGAGACGTGATTGGAATCCACAGGGTCTTAAATACAATATGTTTCAGGGAAAGTCTGAAGGGCAGGCATGCCCTGAATATGAAATGACCAAAATCAGTGTAAGCTTTTTTCCTATAGTAAGTTCCTGGCTACTTTCTTGAGCCCAGTGAACTGTCTGTAGGCTATTTTGCTCGGCATGTGCTTATTGCCCCACAGATTGTTTATTTTTTTAAAGAGCAGCAGCCACTGTCGGAATAGAAGGCCATTTGCATGGTGCAGTGCCTGCACATTATAGCTGGCTTCTGCAACATTTCTACATTATGACAGTGAGTCTGAAGGAAGAAATTTAATTTGGTCATGATTTTACATTTACCATTTATTAATTTGAATAAGTGAATGAAACATTAATATGAACAGAATAATAAAACTATTCCCAAGATTATAAAAGTTTTGGCATTTTCAGAATAAAACATTTCTCTTAATGTGCAGACTGGTGCTTATGCCATAAAATAACTCTTCCTAACACTGGTTGAACTAGTTGGAAGTATTCTATTATTTTCTCCAAAGCTGGATATCTGAGCAGAATATATTTCAATGTCTGTGGCATTGGGATGCTTAAGAACAAATGCAGATTGGGGGGAAAAAAATGGTAGCTGACTACAAACAAATAAAAAAAAAACTCTAGTTAACTTTAGGGCAGAAATATTAAGTAATAATGCTGGACAGCAAATAAAATACTCATAGATTAGAACCTTTGAAAGTATTATACACACACACACATAATAAAAACATCTGATCATGACACCTGAAATATGGCTGACTTAATGAAGAATGAAGCATATAAAATAAAATATGTTCTAATTAGAGAATTTAGAGTAAAAAACAGGATAAAGTAAAATCAATTAAAGAAAAGAACAAATAAAATCTCTTCCAAATAATTTCAAATATAAAGCAAAAATCTAGCTTGACTATAGCTCCCTATTTCTAATTTGAAACTATTGAATTGTACTATAATTGCAGCCTTTTAAGTTTTGGATCAATTCTAAAGGGCATAGTATTAGAAGATAACAGATATGAAATGGCCTTTACAATTCACTAAGTTCTGACTCTTCATCCTTTAGGTAAAATAATAATAATAATGATGATAAGGGCAAGATATGTAAGTAAATTGCTCCAGTTCACCTAGTTAGAGGCAGAGTTCCCCATGATCTGATCATTTTTTCCCCTCCTACTCTGCCATTATCTCTGTCTAGATCATTCATTTTCATCCCTCTCTTTCTTTTTTTTTTTCCTTTTTGTCTTTTTTCGTGACCGGCAACAGGATCGCAACCCTTGGTGTTGCACCCGCACCTCGCTCAGCCAGTGAGCGGCTGGTCTGCACGTGGGATCCGAACCCTTGGCAGGAGCGCCGCCATGCTCCCAAGCGGCGCACTGTAGCAGTGNTTTTTTTTTTTTTTTTTTTTCCTTTTTTTTTTTTTTTGGGACCGGCAACAGGATCGCAACCCTTGGTGTTGCACCCGCACCTCGCTCAGCCAGTGAGCGGCTGGTCTGCACGTGGGATCCGAACCCTTGGCAGGAGCGCCGCCATGCTCCCAAGCGGCGCACTGTAGCAGTGCGCCACCGGGCCGGCCCCCTCTCTCACTTTCAAAACCTGGAAGGAATGTAATATGCTATGTTACAGATGAGAACAGTAACATTAGATATATGTGAGAAGAGATGTGGGGGGTATAGAGCAGGGTTGGGGAGGGGACACTATGGGATATGTACTTTAAAGAATACCTAGAGAGATCCTGGTATGCCCACAGACAAGCCTCCCTTATTTCTCTTCACCCTCTTTCCCATAACCCCTTCATCCCCACATTGAGATTTACTTTCTAGAATTCAATTCATAGACACACAATATAATGATCACATGGGCCATTTGTTAACCTAGAAATCAGCTTCATTCTGCTGTAGAATCATATGCAACATCCTGGACCTGCAAGAGAATGTCAAAAATTGATTTGACCTCTCTACAACATAGCAAAGAATTCCCCAAACGACTGTTCAGGCTATTCATTTCAGCTGCACAATTAATCTGTCTAATTTTGTTTCTTTTATACAGATGCAAACTGTCATTTGAGTGGGTTGAGCAATTATTTGTTCATTACATAGACATAGGCTTGGGGTGTGATCTCAGTAGTTGGTAGAGCCGAATCTCAGTCCTCCTATATGAAGAATGGTGCAGTATAAATAGGCCAAATGTCTGGATACCTCATTCTTCTCCCAGCTTATCTGTAATTATGAACATCATAAAATGTGTTAATCCCTTTTACTTTATTGCCTGAAGGTTTCCAGGCATTGAAATTGAAATGATTTATGCTTCACCCAAATGTGTCTGTGTTACAAATATTTCCACGAGTTTGTATTATAAAAAAAAAAAGTGAAGGAAAAAGTCCTGTAAAAGAGTGAATCTTCAAAAGTGAAGAAAAAAGTCCTGTAAAAGAGTGAATCTTCAATTCTTCACAATACAGTTTTTATAAGATATAAACATCTGTCTAATGTATAAGTGAGATTAACATTATATTTTAAGGAGAAAAATACACTTAAGGTTAACCTACTACAAAACTGAATTGCAAATATTTTACAGAGAAAAGAAACAACAGGAAAAGTTATGGGAACTCTGGAATCTGATAGAACTAGGGTTTAATTTCTAGATCCATCACTTTAACAATTGTGTGGCTTCGGGCAAATGCTTTACCCGCAGTTTCAGTTTCCCCTTCTATAAAACAGTGGCAATAATTTACCTACATCATATGGTTGAAGAAAAAGAGGATTTATAATTTCTATACAGAAAATATGTGTGCTCTTTTTTTGTATCTTTTTATCCAGAATTATTCTGGTCACAATGTAAGAGTATTTCCAATGAAAGAAATGTGTCCAGCATGTTTCTTGAAGGCACTGAGTTCCATGTCTTCTGAATGGTGACTTGTGTAGTGCTTCTTAGAATCTTATATGTAATTCAATGAATACCAACAGAATTCTCCTCCAGGGTGCAATACAGATTTGAATTCTGCTTAAATCCAGTGTCTGAGTGGACATGACATATGTATATGTCATATATGTATATACATAAGCATGCCATATCTGTGTGTCTAAGCATGTGCATTTTTTAAGCCCCAAAGTCCTGATATCTCAGCTTAACTTTCCATGTATATACTAGTTTTTTATGCTATTTTTTCCCAATTTCACTTGAAAGATTATTGGAAAACAGACAGCATAACAATCCCTTTGATATTCACCAGACATATTCTCTCTTATTTACTGAACATAGTTTTCCATTTTTAACATAACGTTTTTTCATCTTACCACATGTCTTAGATAAATCATCAGTGTGTATCAGGAATCTTGGAATGTGGTGGCAAGCCAATATCTACTAAATTTGGTCCATGTAAACAATATACTAAGATCATTCAGGCCAACAAGTGAGTTTTTTGCTCAGATGATCTGGATAATTGCCTTAACTATTTTATTTTTTCCATGTAAATAGGTGTTATATTAGTTAGAGGAGTAGAGTCTTTTTGAGTTCCCATATTAAGTGCTAAAAAAGCAGAAAATTACAAAGATATGAAAAAAAAATGTAAAGTAATTATCCACACAGTTCAAATAATATAGTGGACTAAAGGATATATTTAAATTTGCTAAATGAGAAATATATCAAGACTCACTATTTAATCAGAATAGATAGTTGTTGAACAACGCCCGGATGCACATGAACTGTGCCTACTCCATTATGGAATCAGAGTAAGAAAGCTAGAGTAAACTCTATATTGCCCAGAAATATCCATAAAGGGATCATTTTATTGTTTAATTGCTAAATGAGTTAACATTTAAAATAACTTTGATTTGTCATGAAGTAGAAGTCTGAAGCAGGTAAGATAAGATGTGTTTCTTTCTCTGCTTATAAAATACATACGAGAACATTAAAATAAAATAAAATAAAAGTTTCCTGCAGCTGGAATGGGTCTTTCTAAAGGAACCCCATTTAAAACACCCCAATAGCTTTTGTTGGTCTTAAAATAGACCAAAATCATTAGCATCGCTTAATAAGACTCAACTTGATCTGGCTCCTGCCGTTTCTCCAGCTTTATCTCCCACCATTCTTCCTTCCCTTTCAGAACTCCAGCCGGACGTATTCTCAGCCACTTGTATTAAACATTTTCTTTACTGCTCATGGCACACTCTGTTCCCTTTACCTGAAATGCTTTGCTCTTTGCCTAATTAAAACCTATTATTCAGTCTCATTCAAATATCACTTTCCCAGGAAAGCCTTCCCTCAGCTCTTAGTCATGTTCCCAAAGCATCATAAAACTTACTTGAAATTTGACGTTTAGTAGCATTTGTATGATTATTTGGTTACTCTGTTCTCCTCACTAGAGCATAAGATCTATATTTCTTTTCTGTCACCAGTAGCCTAGTTTATAGTGCCTGGCATAAAGTGGGTGCTCAATAAAATTAGCTGAGCATATTATTTTTAGTAAAATATAGAAAGATACCAGGTTTCAAAGGCCAGCTATTTTATGATTCTTTTCATATAAAATGTTCAGAAAGGGCAAATCTATGAAAAAAAATCTATGAAAAAAGAAAGTGGATTAGGAACACCTAAGGATGAGAGGAGGAATGGGAATTAACTCTAAAGTGGCATGAGAGATCTTACTGGAATGATGGAAATGTTCTTATATATAATCTTATAATTTTAATAATCTTATAATCTTAATAATCTCATAATCTTAATCTTATATACAATCTTATAATCTTAATGGATTATGGTGATGGTTACATGACTCAGTAAATTTAATACAAATAATTGAAATTTATATTTAAAATGAGAGAATTTTATGACATATAAAGGTCTTTAAAAGACATGTTTAGTGTGGTCTGGCTTTTTGATTGACCATGACATAATCCCATTTAGGAAATCTTAATTTGTATCTACCTGTAAGGAACCCTGTTATTAGGTCTTTTTTATTCATTTCTATGCATCTCTTCACAGTTGCTCTGGGCCTTTGCCTTAACAACCTGCATGTGAGGTTTTCTTCAAATACTGCCTGCATTACTGGAACCACTCTGCCCACCTGGCAGAGAGCCTGGAGTGCCTGGGGTTTTACTGTCCCCCGGGTGGACCTCAGCTGGTGCAATAGAATGAAGCCAACATTCATTACCTCCGCTGAGTACAAACTGGAGCTGTAATTTGTGCTCCAGATAGGGCCGAAAGCACCTTCCCAGAATCTTTGTCTGGATATGTACCTTCTTAGCATATTTTCTTTTTCTTGCTTGCTTCCTGCATGCAAGATTTATCAGGGTATAGGAACTTTAATCTAACAAATTCCTTGCACATGAACCTGCACCTCAGGGTTTGTTTCTGGTGGAACCTGACCCAAGATGATGACACTTCCAGGAGTTCTTGCTTTGAAGATTAAAGTTTCCACTTATGAAACAATTTACTATTATCCTAGAACATCTTATTCTCTTATAAGTCCCAGACTTCTTTCCATATTCTTTTGTCTACTGGGGATTTCCGGGAAGGCTCTTTTTGCCCCTCTTCTCTTAGATGCATTTCAGTTCCAAGCCAGACATTATTTTCATCCAAGGAGGATTTCCATTGACTTTCTTTTTTTTTTTAAATTTTATTTTGTCGATATACAATGTGGTTGATTATTGTGGCCCATTACCGAAACCTCCCTCCCTCTTCCCGCTCCTCCCTCCCACCCAACAATGTCCTTTCTGTTTGCTTGTCGTATCAACTTCAAGGAATTATAGTTGTTATGTCTTCTTCCCCCACCCCCCCCTTTTGTGTGTGTGTGTGTGTGCAAATTTATTTATTTATTTTTAGCTCCCACCAATAAGTGAGAAATGTGGTATTTCTCTTTCTGTGCCTGACTTGTTTCACTTA
>NW_007734806.1:61758-70314 GCF_000696425.1 Galeopterus variegatus
CAGGACATTGATTTCCTTGTACATTTCCTCTTTCATGTCCTGTATACTTTTCCTCATTTCAACACGATGTCTAGCTAAGTTTTCTTTTATCTCATTCTGTTTCCTTAGAATTATCACTCTAAATTCCTTGTCAGTCATTTCAAGGGCTTCTTGTTCTATACGATCTAGAGCTTGAGATTTATTAACTTTTGGTGTTGTACTTTATTGATTTTTTGTATTTCTGGTATCCTTTTTTTTTGATGTTTATTCATTGTGGCAGGGGATTTCACAGTCCACAGGTTTGACACTATTAACTAACTAAGA
The DNA here is from genome assembly GCF_000696425.1 of Galeopterus variegatus. Taxonomy (NCBI): domain Eukaryota; kingdom Metazoa; phylum Chordata; class Mammalia; order Dermoptera; family Cynocephalidae; genus Galeopterus; species Galeopterus variegatus. The sequence goes on from NW_007734806.1 coordinate 62,062, forward strand.
TGTTGCTGTGCTTTCCAATTTGGTATGGCTACCTCCGTGACTGCTCAGTTGGCCACTAGTGCCTTGTGTGTGTGGTTACCTCGGGTCTTGGGCCTCTCCGGGGAGCCACCTCTCTGGTCAGCTTGGACTCTGCCGGGCTACTGGGAGATGGGGCCGGTACCGCAGGGTGTGTGATCTCTGCTCCAGAGACTTCTGTGTTGGTCTTCGAGTTGAGTTAGCAGATGCCCAATGTATTTATTGGAGTCCATGTATTCCTTAGCCAGCAATGAGCAGGATGCAGTTTCTGAGGCTGGGAAGTCCAAAGTCCAGGGAACACAGCTGATGAAGGCCTTGGTGGTGGTGACAGTGACCCAAGAGTCTCACATTGCATTAACTTTCAATGTGAATTTAGTGGTTCACCTCCTGATTCCATGTATCCTGTGCTTTCACTCTCATAGCATTATTATGCTTTATAGAAATTTCCTCTTCATTGTTGATCCCTTCTCAAAAGTGTAAGTCTGAGAGCAGAGATTTTATCTTATATTTCTAGTTCCCTGGTGCCTAGTACTATCCCTAACACGAGGTAGGTATATAATTAATACTTGTTAATTCAAAATAATTTAATAATCTATATCTGTTAACACAATATGCTGCTTAATATATAAATATAATTTTAAGAAGTTGCAAAGCCATTTATATCTAAATTGCATATTATTTAATTATTTATTTGAAAAATAAATACTAGTGGATATGTCTGTGTGTTGGAGGACATTTTGATTTTTAATTCATAATTTAACTTCATGTAATAATTTTCCTCAAGTAAATAATTAATGCAACAAAAGGCAGAAAGAGAAAAAAAAAAGGCAGGTAATATGTGGGTTTAAGAACTTAGAGCCTTTACAAATTGCCAGATCAGGGTTTGTTGTAGTTGTTGTTGTTGATGTTAGTCTGATAGAGAAGAAGTAAGGTTATATTCGGTATAAGTTATATCCTGATATGCACTGCCTTTCCAGCTTAAACATAAGGCTGATTTCAGAAGCCACATCATTTAGCTATTATTTTAAAAAACATAAAGGGATAAATCAGTTTTAAAAAGTTTCAGACAATTGTCATACTTCAGCAAATAGAAATCAAGAGGCATACAGTCATTCTTTATCGGCTGAAAATCACATAATGTCTCTAGAATGGCATGTGAATTTTTATTTTTATTCTCCAGGCATGGTAGTGGATATAAGACATACCATTTAGCATATATTGAGAGAGATGTGTATGTTCATGTGCTATTGCGTGCATGTGTGAGGGGGTGACATCAATTTTTAAATGCGTAATTAAGATTATTGGTAATTTGAGATGTCTAATTTGTTGCTGTATGAATAATCATTATGTTGGTCTATTTTTATTATTGTTCATTGTCTCCAGTCTGGAAGAAGATAACATAAAATCATAAAGTGTGATAAAGCTGAGAACTAGAACAAAATGATCCCACGATGCTAAGAACTGGTTTATGGCAAAATCCTCAGGGTTCACTTGGCAGATTTTTCCTAAAATCCTCATTCTTGTGAAATGCCATCCTTTAGAACATTTTAGTTGGGACATGTATGACTTCACCACCTAAACCTTTTTACTTTACATTTTGGACTGTCTACAAATGTCACATTTCCAACATTAATGAACTCTCTGAAAATAACAGTAATACAAAAAAAGGTAGATTGAAAAATCTGTCATTTCTGTATGAAAGAATAAAAGATGCAGATCTCGCAAGATTGGCACAGAAGATTTCCTTATTGGGTGTTAAAGTGCAGCATAAGAAAGATGTCAGCAAATAACAGAATAGAACTTGTAGTTTTCTTTCTTTNGTGTGATAAAGCTGAGAACTAGAACAAAATGATCCCACGATGCTAAGAACTGGTTTATGGCAAAATCCTCAGGGTTCACTTGGCAGATTTTTCCTAAAATCCTCATTCTTGTGAAATGCCATCCTTTAGAACATTTTAGTTGGGACATGTATGACTTCACCACCTAAACCTTTTTACTTTACATTTTGGACTGTCTACAAATGTCACATTTCCAACATTAATGAACTCTCTGAAAATAACAGTAATACAAAAAAAGGTAGATTGAAAAATCTGTCATTTCTGTATGAAAGAATAAAAGATGCAGATCTCGCAAGATTGGCACAGAAGATTTCCTTATTGGGTGTTAAAGTGCAGCATAAGAAAGATGTCAGCAAATAACAGAATAGAACTTGTAGTTTTCTTTCTTTTTCTTTCTTTCTTTCTTTCTTTCTTTCTTTCTTTCTTTCTTTCTTTCTTTCTTTCTTTCTTTCTTTCTTTCTTTCTTTTTTTCTTCCTTCCTTCCTTCCTTCCTTCCTTCCTTCCTTCCTTCCTTCCTCCTTCTTCCATTTTTTTTTTCATTTTTTCCCTTTTTTGTCTTTTCTCTCCAAACTTTTTTTCATCTGGTTTCTCCTATTCTCTTTTTACTTCTCTTTATTTCTACTCTTACGTCTTTTGCTTCCATTCTTCCTCCCTCCTGTGTTTTCCAGCCTACCTTCCTTTCTTCCTTGCATCCTTCCTCTTCTTCCTTTCCTCCTTCTAATTCTGCTGTGTATTATTCAAAATTTAGTATTGTTGAGAAAACTTTTTCAGAAAACAAAGATTTGAGAAAGGATATTATCTCACAGGGCAGCACCCATTCCAATTTAGAAAATTTGAGACAGAAAAACATTCTGTTTAAGGGAAAGTGGAAAATATAGAACATTAAACAGCAAATGACTTTTCGCTAATTTGGCAACTTTAGTGGAAAACCAGTGAGTGTAATTAATACAGTTAATTCAATAGGCCAATGGTTTTCTAATCAAAACTCTGGATATTTAAAACTATAGAGAACCTTAAATATATATGAAAACTTCATTCTCATGCCAAATCTCTTGAGATAAAATGTCTAGGGTTGGCTCAGAACATGAGTATATTTTAAAAAGCTCCATAAGTAATTGTAATGGGTACCAAGGTTTAAGAAATGGTAGATTTTACACTCTACATTGGGCAAATCAGGAGAAGAACACATAACTTATTTTTCATATTTTATCCCAACAATTAAGGTATTTGGGACATAACTGTCATTTCTAGGACTAAACTAAGTAAACTGTGAAGCTTCATTCTTCTTGTCTGACCCATCTGAGCAAGAGAAGAGCCCTCGAGACAGGTGAACCTTAATCTCTTTTCATTTCTTCTCTCTGTACCACCCTAACCAACTGCTATTCTCAGCAACATGGATGAGCTTGGAGAAGATTATATTAAGTGAAACAAGCCAGGCCCATAAGGAGAAATGCACATGTCCTCACTCAAGAGTGGTAGCAAATAAAAAATAAATGACAAGAGAAAGAAAGAAAGAAAGAAAGAAAGAAAGAAAGAAAGAAAGAAAGAAAGAAAGAAAGAAAGAAAGAAAGAAAGAAAGAAAGAAAGAAAGAAAGAAAGAGAATAATCTCAACAATACGTTGAACTTGCAGAGGGGAGAACAAAACTGTCATCACTAGAGGTGGGAAAGGGGGAACAGGAGGGGGGTTAATGAGAAAAAAATGGTTAAGAGACACAAGAAACAATATGTTTGTAATGATGAGCATGCTAATTATCCTGAATTGATCATCTCACATTCTACAGACGAATTGATATTCTATTCTGTACCCCATATATATGAATAATCAATTATGCTTTTTTAAAAACAGCGAAAGAAAATCAACTTCTATCTTATTCAGTTTTATCTAATTATTTTATTTTTCTAATTGTTTTTGTGGTACTCAAACTCAGTAAGAGGAATAAAACAATTATTATTATTATTATTATTATTATTATTATTATTATTATTAGGGTGAAGTCTAAAGAATCTTCTATGACTGCACAAATTACTGGTCTGTGAACTGATTAATATATTATGTATGTATATTATATATATACACAAAACCATGGTTGTGTGGCTGGTTTACTTTTTGATTAACTTGGAACACAATCCTTCCAAATAATCCAGAGCTAATGGTTTGTCAAGTTGCTGATATGATGATATGATAGAGGATTTATAAGTTTCATCAACCTCAGTGAACAAGACTGTAATATGATGATTACTACTATTTAAATATCGTTTTAGGATTATGGCACAAATGCTGCCTGCCTGTTTTACTTAAACTTCCAAGTTATCTTTCTGCTTAGCTGGTTAATCTTTACAGTTAATAAAGATAATTCAACTTTAGGAGTGGATAAAAATAATAAAATCTTCTCTGTGGCATTGCACATTTTTATTTTCTTTTCCATGCATTATTTGAAACCTTCACATTTACTCTAGAGAACTTAAGCTAAGTATCCCTGTTCTGAGATTTTAGTTTAACTCATTCATATGTCCAACCATCTCTTTATTTAGCAGATGTTTTGCCAAATTCCTACATGTGCTTGTCTAATAGGGATGCAAAGGTAGAAACAAAAACAATAACAATAAAATAAAAGAGAGAAAGAAAGTCCCTTGACTTCACAGGTTTTGCAGCCTAATAAAAGAGACAGACAAGTAACTAAAGAATTAGACATTGGAAAAAGGGAGTATACATAGAAAAATTAGAGAGTACCCTAAAAAAAATGACAGGCAAGAAAAGGTAATGACAACCACTAAGAAGTAAAATTTTGCTGAGTCTTGAAGGACCAATATCTTCATGTGTTTGTTCTCTACCATTACTTTTTATTTAGTAGTTAGTATCTTAAATTTTTTTTAGATTTTTAATTATTGTTTATTAGTAGTACATTCATTCTTACAAATTGTGATATTTCTTTATGCCTTTTGCCTGACCTATCAGTTTCCGAAACCCCTCTCTCTCTTCCCCCACCCCCATCTCTAGTATCCTTAGGTTTGTTCTCTCCTTCTCAAAGTTCAACATATTGTTGTGGTCTTTTCTTTCTTTCTTTCCTTTGTTCCTTCCTTCCTTTCTTCATCACTCCCTCCTTCCCTTCCTTCTTTCCTAGAAGCCAGTTACAAGTGTGGACATGTGGTATTTCTCTTTCTTTGTCTGGCTTATTTCACTTAATATAATTTTCTCCAGATTCATTCATGTTGCTGCAAATGGCAGAATTTCATTCTTTTTGATGGCTGGGTAGTATTCCAATGTGTATATATATATATATATATGTATCAATTTTTAAATATATTATTTTTGTTTGTAATATGTGCTGAATTTTGTGGGCATCATTTTTAATTTTTCCTTGGAAATATCTTTATCATGAGGTGTTCTGGTTGGTTGGTTGGTTGGTTGGTTGATTTTTTGCCTGGTAACAAGTGGTACTTTTTCATTTCCTCTTTTACCCATTTTTAAAAATCATTTTGTATGTATTGTTGCAGGTTCTTTTACTTTTTACTATTATTCATCACTGAAAGACTTCTTACCAAACCCCCTTCTTCCCAACAGCTATTGGAGTTTTCTCTGTATTCATGTGAGGAAGAAATAAGATAAAAATTCCCAGCCTCTTCTTTGCTGTTGCCACAGACACAGAATGCTTTACCTACAGGACGTGTCTAGCATTTCTAATTTAATGTCTCCTAATTTCCCTTATTGGGTAAATCCTGCTAAGCAAGAAGAAAGTGCTTATTTTGCTTGAGAGATTACCTTAGACAGAATTATTGCAAACAGAGAGAGTGAATTTTTCACCTCTGAGTGTATTTTTTTATCTGATATTATTTTCTGAGATTTTTCTAATTCAAGGTCATGCCGTCATGTAGTTTGTTTCCTGTGGCTTCTGTCCACTTCTTCTACTTTGACTCTTGGACAATCTCAGTTGCTTTTTAAAGATATTATACATATTTAAGAGAATTCACTTTTTAACTTTCATTTACTTTCATTACTTTTCATTATGGATGATATTTAAATTTTATATTGTTATTTTTCTTAGGAAGAAATCCAATAAGAAAAGAGGAATAAAATGATGCATTATTCATCCATGTTTACCACAAGTTGGAATATGTGTATATTAGTCCATTTCTGTTGCTTATAACAAAATACCTGGAACTGTGTGATTTGTAAGAAAATAAAATTTATTCCTTCCAGTGTCAGAGGCTGGGAAGCCCAAAGTCCAGGGAACACATCTGGTGAGGGTCTTATTTGGTGTTGGCTTTACAGCAAGGCAGGGGTCTCACATGGCAGAAAATGGTGTTGCAGAGAGAGATAGACTCTCATATGCTCTCCTGTTACAGCCCTCAGAACTATGCTCATGTCCATCATGATTAATCCATTCACTATGGCATCGTCCAACAACCTAATAACCTCTTCACGGTCTCACCTTTATCATAGTAGGATTTCCCACACTCAACAGTTATAGTGGGGATTTAAGCTTCAATGAGGTTGTGGGGAGCGGGCATCCATTCTCAGCAATGTGTTTAAGTTAAAGATTTACTACCAAGAAAATATGTGAATATGGGCACTGTATTGAACCTAGGTCCCATTCATGTCACTTCTTATACGAAAATAATAGGTCTTATTTTAACTGTATGATAGTACTTTAGTAGGAATCAATATCCCTAATGCATTCTAAGTGATACATAAAATGTGAAGTTATGCATCAATGATAACATTTATTATAAATGATAACATTTTATTTTCCCAAATACTTGACCCATAGTAAAGTATATGGCACATTTTCCTCTTTCCATCATAGAGAGGTTAAATATGGTAAAGTAGAGATGAGATGCCTAATTACTGTTAGTAAGTTAGCTAACTAAAATATAACATCATAAGCAAGATAAAATACAAGACTCTTTATGCAAATTCTTTAGCAGTAAACATATTGATAAAGTTGAGTCTTGTGAAAGTTTAATGTGTAATTGATTTGGGGCATGGAGCCTTTAAGAATTCCTTAAAAAATGGAAAATTATTGGCTACCAATTTGTTTTAAATACATGACTTAGCTCAAAGACACTGTAAAGGGAAGCATGTGTCTATACACTTAGTGTACTAGTTTTCTGTAGCCACTGTAACAAAGTACAACAAACTAAGTGGCTTAGAACAACAGAAACATTTTTCTCTCACAGTTCTGAGGCTAGAAGTCCAAAATTATGGTATCCACAGGGTCATGCTCTCTTGAAGGCTTTAGGAGAGAATGTGCTCCATGTTTTTGTTGAGATCTAGCGTCATCAGTAATCCTTGGCTTTTCTTGGTTTACATCTGTGTAATTCCAATCTCTGCTTTTATTATATGGCATTCTTCCCATATATTTTGTGCCTTCACTTAGCTGTATTATAATAAGCCAGTCATATCAGTTTAGGGGTTCACCCTCCTTTGGTATGAGCTTATATTAACTAATTTCATTTGCAAGGACCCTATTTCCAAAGAAGTTCACATTCTGAAGTATTGAGAGTTAGTGCTTCAATATAACTTTGGAGGGGGGACACAATTCAACCTGTAAAAGTCTTTTCTTTGCTCTTTCCCCAAAAGTATGCCTTTTCCAGATGCAAAAAATTATTTCACTGGATCCCACCAACACCAAAAGTCTTAACCTTTCCAACATCAACTCAAGGTCCAAAATCTCATCAAAGTCATTTACAGGTTAGACTTATCATTGAGCAAAATTCTTCTCCATCTGTAAAACTGTGATACACAGAAAACACGTAATCTGTTTCAAAGATATTATGGTAGGACAGACATTACATAGACACCCCCAATTTATGTATATATATAAGATAAATTGAAAGGGAAAAACAAGTCTGAAGACAGCAGGGAAAATTTCATTACATTCTAAGGTTGAGCATAATTCTCTGTGGCTTGATGCTATGTCCTCTGGGCCTTCAAAGGTGACTTCATCCTTTGGCCCTTAGTGTAGTCCCACCCTCTGTAATCAAGGGGTCCCAGGAGCCAAGACCACTTCATCATTGTCTCTCCCCTCAGAGTCACTGTTTCTTCATTTTTCTCCTGTCTGTACCTTTCAGTATCAGCTGACACTATTCTGGCTGGTGTAGAATTCTCAAAAACATTGTTGATCTCCCAGGAAATCTATAGTGATACATGCCATTAAATATGAAGGTCTTCCACATATCTTTCCTGGATAACAACATCTCTATTCCTGGCTTCTGCTGAGATGGCTAATTAGATCCAGCGTCTCAAGCTTGTTCTTATTAATAAACGGTTTTCTAGCAACAGCTTTGTCCCACCTTTAGAATATGCTATCTGGATAGGCTGAGAAATTTTCAATCATCAATTGCTGGTTTATTTTTCTTAGCAGTGTCTTCTTCAATCCTTCTCAAACTCTTCCACAA
>NW_007734806.1:70822-73788 GCF_000696425.1 Galeopterus variegatus
AAAAAAAAAAAAGTGCTAGAAAACCAAATTCAATAGCACATTAAAAAGATCATTTAACAAGGTAAAGTGGGATTTATCTCAGGATGAAAAAATGGTCCAACATATGTAAATCAATTAACGTAATACATCATATTAACAAAATGAAGGACACACACACACACACAAAATCTCAATAGATGCAGAAAAAGCATTTGACAAAATTTAACATCTTTTCATGAAAAAAACTCTCAAAAAAATAGGTGTAGAAGGAATGTAACTTAGTACAATAAAAGTCATATATCAGAAGCCCACAGTTGATATACTCAGTCATGAAAAATTGAAAGCTTTTCTTCTAAGATCATGAACAAGACAATTATGTCAACTCTCACTACTTCTATTCAACATAGTACCAGAAGTCCTAGACTAAGAAATTAGGCAAGAAAAAGAAATAAAAGGTATCCACATAGGAAAGGAAGAAATAAAATTGTCTCTGTTTGCTGATGACATGATCTTATATATAAAGGAAAACCCTAAAGACTTCATGGAAAAAAAAAACCTCTCAGAACTAATAAATTCAGTAAATTTTCAGATAACAAAATCATACAAAACTCAGTAGTGTTTCTATACACAAACATTAAAAACTATCTGAAAAAAATTAAGAAAACAATTCCATTTACAATAGCATTAAAAATAATAATAATTTGAAATAAATTTAATCAAGGGGTTGAAAGATCTATAAACTGAAAGCTATAAAATATGAATATCCAAGCTATGTAACCAACCTAAGTATCCATTGATGGACAACTGGATAAAGAAAATGTGGTACATATATAAAATGGAATACTACTCAGCAATAAAAAGGAACACAATTCTTCCATTTGCAGCGATGTGGATTAACTTGAAGGAAATTATGTAAGTGAATTAAGCCACACACAGAAAGAGAAATCTGCATGTCTTGACTCATAAATGAGGGGTAAAAAGTAAATCAACAAACAAACAAACAACAAGAAACACAATAATACATTGAACTTTCAGAAGTAGAGAACTGTAGTTTTAGAAGGGGGAAAAGGGAAAAGAGAAGAGTGAGAAGGTTTAGGAACAGTTTAATGGACATGAAGAATAAGTATGTTTTGTAATGACAAATATGCCAACTATTCTGATTTGATCATCACATACTGTACACAAATACTGATAGTCAACTCTGTACCCCACAAATATATGTAACCGATGTTTTAATAAAAAAGTGAAAAAACTATAAAACATTGATAAAAGAAATTGAAAAGGCCACAAATAAATGGAAAGATATTCTATGTTCCTGGATTGGAAAAAAATAATATTGTTAAAATGCCCATATTACCTAAAGCAATCTGCAGATTCGATGCAATTCCTATTAAAATTCCATTGTCATTTTTCACAGGTATTGAAAAAACAATTCTAAAATTTGTATGGAACCAGAAAGAACCCCAAATAGTCAAAGCAATCTTTAGCAAAATGAACAAAGCTAGAGGCATCACACTTTCTGATATAGTTTGGATATATCCCACCCCTCAAAGCTTATGTTGAAATTTGATCCCAGATGGGGCAGTGTCGGGAGGTAGAGCCTAGTGGGAGGGTCATGAAACTAGATCCCTCAAGAATGGAATAATTGCCTTCTCTGGGGGTGTGAGCAGGTGAGTAAGTTCTTGCTCTATTGGTTCCCATAAGAACCAGTTGTTAAAAGGAACCTGGCATCTCCTCTCCCTCTCTCTCTTGCTTCCTCTCTTAACATGTGATCTCTATACACCAGCCAGCTGCCTGCCAAATAAACCTCATTTCTTTATAAATTACCCAGTCTCAGGTATTCTGTTACAGCAACACAAAAGCAGACTAATACACTTCCTGATCTCAAATATATTATAAACTTATTGTAATTAAAATAGCATGAGGGCCGGCCCGGTGGCGCACTGCTACAGTGCCCCACTTGGGAGTGCGGTGGCGCTCCTGCCGAGGGTTCGGATCCAACATACAGACCGGTTCCCGCTCACTGGCTGAGTGAGGGGTGGGTGCAGCACTGAGGGTTGCGATCCCGTTGCCGGTCCCGGCCCGGTACGGGCGCGACACTGAGGGTTGCGATCCCGTTGCCGGTCCCGGCCCGGTACGGGCGCGACACTGAGGGTTGCGACACGAAAAAAGACAAAAAGGAAAAAAAAATAGCATGAATGGCATAAAAAAGACACATTGGCCAAAGAAAAGGATAGAAAGCCCAGAAGTAAACCCAAGTATTTATGGTCCACTGATTTTTGACAAAAGTGCCAAGAACACACAATGGGAAAAGGATAGTTTCTTTAATAAATGGTGTTGGGAAAACTGAATATCCACATGCAGAAGAGTGAAATTAGACTCTTACTTCACACCATATACAAAAATCAACTCAGAATAGATTAAAAATTTAAATGTAAGACATGAAACCACAAAAATCCTAGGAGAAAACATAGTGGGAAAAACACATGGTATTGGTCTGGGAAGTCACTGACAAAACACAGAGAACAAAACTAAAAATAGATAAATTGGATTGACTGAAACAAAATCATTGAACAATAAAAAACAAACAAGCAAACAAACAATTAACAGAGCAAAGAGACATCCCATTGTCTAGGAGAAAATATTTGCAAACCACATATATGGTAAGTGGCTAATATAAAACATATATAAGGAACTCAAATAACTCAAAAACCAGAAAACAAATAACCTGTTTAAAAAATGGACAAAAATTCTGAACAGAAATTTCTCAAAAGAAGAGATACAATTGTCCAACAGATATATGAAAAATGCTCAGCATCTGTACTCATCAAGGAAATGCAAATTAAAACCATAAGTTATTACCTCAAACCTGTTAGAATGGCTGTTATCAGAAAGACAAATGGGGGCCGGCCCGGTGGTGTGCTCGAGAGTGCGCCGCTTGGGAGTGCAGCGGTGCTCCCGCCGAGGGTTCGGATCCCATGTGGAGA
>NW_007734806.1:74173-76326 GCF_000696425.1 Galeopterus variegatus
AAATGCTCAGCATCTGTACTCATCAAGGAAATGCAAATTAAAACCATAAGTTATTACCTCACACCTGTTAGAATGGCTGTTATCAGAAAGACAAATGGTAAGTTTGACAAGGATGTGGAGAAAAGAGAACACTTCTACAAATGTTGGTAGGAAAAAGCCATTTTGGAAAATAGTATGAGGGTTCCTCAAAAAACTAAAAATAGAATTATATAATCCAGCAATTTCACTTTTGGGTATATCTCCAAAGCAATTGAAATCAGTATGTCAAAGGGATATCTGCACTCCCATGTTCATTTCAGCATTACTAACAATAGCTAAGATGTGGAACCCATGTAAGTGTTTATCAATGTACACATGGATAAAGAAAATGTGTGCACACGTGCACACACACACACACACACAATGGAATACTATAAAGCCTTAAAAAGGAAATTTTATCATTCGCTACAGCATGGATGGAACTTAAAGACACTATGCTAAGTGAAATAAGCCTTTCAGAGAAAGACAAATACTGTATGATCTCACTTACATGTGGAGTCCAAAAAACTCAATCTCATGTATACAGAGAGTAGAAAGGTAATTACCAGAGGTTGGGTGATGAGGAAAGGGAAGACGTTGACCAAACAGTTCAAAGTTTTCAGTTACACTGGAGGTATAAGTTTTAGTGATCTATTGCACTGCGTGGTGACCACAGTTAATAATAATGTACTATATATTTCAAAATTGCTAAAAGAATAGATTTTTAATGTTTCCATCATAAAAAAATTACAGATTGGTTATATGATGTATATGTTAATTAGCTATATTGAATCTTTCCACAATATATATTTAGATAAAAACATCACACTGTACCCCATAAATATACACAATTATTATTTTTCAATTAAAAATAAATGTATAAGTAAATAAATAAATATGAAAAATGATTTTAGAATCTTACAGGTTTACAAATAGATGACACATTTTTTGGGTAACAATTAATTAAAACCCATGGTTGTAATATTCAGTTTTGATAAAAATTTGGTTAATGCCCATGAATCAATAAACTTCAGATATTTACCAGTAATAATAAAATCTGTAACTTCACTTGGTTACACACACTATTGATTGAGTGGAAGATAAATTTCACAGTATTTAAGCTTCAGAAAATATTCAATACCTCATTGTGAGTCCTAAAATTAAGGCCCAATATTATACGTTGCCTTGACATCAGGTAAAATTATGAGGGCTTCAAGGGTCCTAGCTACAAGCTCCCCTCTCCAGTTTGCTCCCATGNTGAGGGCTTCAAGAGTCCTAGCTACAAGCTCCCCTCTCCAGTTTGCTCCCATGCTAAGGTCCCCAGCCCCAAATCCTTCTTCATTAATGGGACCAGGCACAGTACCTCATTATCCCTGAGTGACAGGTTTCAGTTCCCTGCCAGCACATGGAATTATTCACATCCTTCCATGGGAACCAGGGACACCTCACCCTCTTGATACTGCAAAATCTGCCTCCCACAGTCCCTGGTTGTTCACTTTCATTCCAAGTGCAACCCTCGTGTGGCATGTGGTGTTGTTCTGCCCGAGGCTGTGAGTGTAACAAATAAACTGCTGTCAATATCATTTGTCCAGTGCTGGGTGCCATGTGTTGGGCTAGCTCCATAACCCTAAGGCAGAAAGCCATCTTTCACTGCCAGGGTGAAGAGAAAGTCACTAAAACACACATAATAAACCTAATATTTAAGCCAGGCTGTGATATAATGAGGGAGAGGGTAGGTGAGGTCTATTTCCGATATAGGTAAGAAAGGGGTACATTGTAAAAAATTTAAGAGCAGGCCTGTTTTATTATCACCATCTACTGGTAGTGTCCGCGATAAAATTGTTCTCTCTGATGAGGTCAGCCATCTCTCCTTTACTCCAATCTGTCATTGTACATAGGAATAGCTGATGCACTCTGTGCTTATCATCTGATCACAACAGATATGTAGTAAAGGGAAGGTATGGCAGAAAGTGACAATTTTGAAGAATTTGTTTCTAGCCAAAAACTTACAAAACGGTATATAGACAGCATCCTGATTGATGTCTATATATACGCCATATGCCACTTTATGATGTGTTAAGAATTAAATGTGTTTAAGTAGAGATTATATTCTAGGTGAAACCGAGTGTTACCAA
>NW_007734806.1:77208-87230 GCF_000696425.1 Galeopterus variegatus
TGCCTGACTCATGGTAGAGCCTTTTTAAAATGTAGGTGTTCTTAGTATATTATTTAAGGGACACAGTTTCTAGGCACATATATGAGGGTACTTCAAAAAGTTCATAGGAAGATTCATATTATCTGTTAATGTTATTCTTCCATGATTTTTATGAAATACTCTTGTATGCTGGAGAACACTCACTGGCAAACATGATTGTTATGGAATAAAAAAGGCAAAAGAATAGCACACAAAATATCGTGGGAACTAGAGGAGGACTGTATTACTTGTATAATCACTGCAGAGATTCTCCAGAAAACAATAAGGTAGCAGTCTTTAAATTCCTAAAGGACAGTGACTTATAAGAGAGCTTTGACTACCCAGTCCCAAATGACAATTGCTACATAAAATGTAAAGGTTGAATACATGCATAAATTAGAAGTCTATGATAATATTCTAACTAAAAGATAGAAAGGGCCCGACCTACTCTAAATTCAGTAGGAATAAAATGAAAGGCCAAATCTGAAAGGGTAAGTATACATTGTCCTATCACAAATAGCGTAGCATAAACAAGAATATCAGATGTTTTAAAATTCCCTGCTAATAAACAGAAATAAATGTGGGATAATGGCAGGGGAGAGAGATTATCAGTTTAATGAGATCTTGTACTTTCAGCTTAGATTTAAGAAATTTCATAAGCAGAAAGATAAAACTCTTAAAACAAGAAGTTATGGCTAAGTTCTAGTTCTATGGAAAAAGAATGTACAGTGTGGTAGCCTTTACCAATTAAGAGAGACTAGATATAATCCATCTCTGCAACACCTGTTTTACTTCCAGGTTGCACAAGCAGAAAGATAAAACTCTTAAAACAAGAAGTTATGGCTAAGTTCTAGTTCTATGGAAAAAAGAATGTACAGTGTGGTAGCCTTTACCAATTAAGAGAGACTAGATATAATCCATCTCTGCAACACCTGTTTTACTTCCAGGTTGCATATTTAAAAGCTATTGCCATTTTTCACATGGGTCAAATTAAATTCGTTGGAAATTAGTATAATAATAACATCTTCAATTACTTTTCCGTATTTAAAATAAACAGAAATCTGAAGCTGAAAATTTATTCCTGACAGCTTCTGCAACAAAGAGTACATTTGCTGGGAGGAAGTAAGGCCGTCAAAGTAGGAATGGAAAAGACTTTTTGGCTAAGACGGGGCATGGAACAGATGTCTTTGTGTCTTTGAAATGGGAGAAGAATAAACTAATATGAGAAAACGTATGTCTTTCCACAGATAGTCTAGTGACATTTGATGAAGATAAATAACAGATAAAATACTGAATGAAAAACCCAATTAATAAATGACTGTCTATTGTGAAGTGACTGACAAATATAATATTCTCACAAGAATTATTAAATCAATAGATTTGATAGCTCTATTTAATGAACTAACTCCAACACATGAAAAGAAGGAAAGGAAATTGGATGTCTGCTTAAGAATAATGACTGAATACTGAAATGATTTATTCACTTCTACAAGTTTTTCTTTAAAGCTCCACCCTAGTGCCAAGCCTGTTTTAGTACTATTTGGATACGGAGGAAAATTATGTTCTATGCCTTCTGAAACCCACTAAGAGTGTGCAGGAAACCTTTAATTATTTCAGCATCACTGGGGAGGGGAAGGCATGTAGTGAAAATAAATATTTTTTATTATTTATTTTTATTGTCGATTGACAAATCATAGTTGTATACATTTATAGAATATATAGTACAAAGTGATGTTTTGTATTGTAAACACTATGTGAAATAATTAAATCAAGCTAATTAACATATCCATCACCTCAAATACTTACCATTTTTTGTGATGAGAACATTTGAAATTTGCTCTCAGAGGTTTTGAAAAGTACAATACACTATTATTAACTATGTTTACCACGTTGTGTAATAAATCTAGAAAACAACTACAAAACAATAACCAAACGTGTTCTTCCTGTCTAACCGAGGCTTTGTACCCTCTGACTACATCCCCTCATAGCCCCAACCTCCAGCCTCTTGAAATCACCTTTTTTACTCTCTGTTTCTATGAATTCAATTGTTTCAGATTCCATGTATAAGTGAGAACATGTGGTATTTGTCTTTCTGTGATTGGCTTATTTCACTCAGCATGTTGTTCTCTGATTCCATCTATAGTGTTGCAAATGACAGAATTTTCATAAGGCTGAATAGTATTCCATTGTGTATACATACCACATTTTCTGTATCCATTCATCTGTTGATGAACAAATATGCCAATTCTTTATTTTGGCTGTTGTGAACAGTGTTGCACCAAGCATGGCAGTGCAGACAACTCTTTGATATATTGACTTCAAATATTTTGGAATAAATACCCAGAAGTGGGATTGCTGGGTTACATGGTAATTCTATTTTTAGTTTAGATCTTAACTTTGCTATAATCTAGGAAGTGGGCAAGGCAAAATCAAGGGTGGATTTAGGATTGGCATTTAAGTAAGAGAAGACAACAGAAGAAAGGTGATCAATTTATACTTCTACAGGAAAAATTACCAGGTAGTACATTCACCGAGAAACATTATTTCCTTAAAGATTGCATACAGAAAGGGAAAATATTTTAAAACATATAAAATATTTGAAGGAAGTATCACAGTAGAAATAAACGTCTTATAATTTCTAATTTGCTTAGGTTCATTAAATTGCTAATAACAGTTATAAATGATAAAATTATACATTATGTGGATTTCTGTGTGTGCAATTTGTATCAAAGGGATATATGCAATTGTTTTAAATTATACATTAACATATATAGCATAAATGTATATTCATGGATATATTTGTATAAAATATTTTAAAGACATTATACACATACATTATATCTATAGAAGTACTAAACACCCAGTAAACTATTTCCAGTCTGAATGTGATTGTGACAAATAAAATGTAGGATAAGTTATGAAAAAAATATATCAGAGATAAATGGCTCGTTTTATGAGAACAAGAATATCAACAAGTGTAAATTGCTATTAATCAATAAATTTAGCTTCCTTAGGAGGAAGTGTGTATTGTTTGGAATTACACCTCAAGTACAAAGTGTCACCAGCCAAGCAGCAGGGCGGACTTTGCAGAATGAAACCAATGCTGCAGAGAAAGGGTCTGGGCTTGCGGTTTGACGCTATGCAGCTGATGATTTGAAATTCGTAATACTAATCTGAATTTAAGTGAAATCCAGTGGGGCACTAACTTTTTGGCTGCCTGCTCCTCTGCTCCACCCAGCGAACTCTGCAGCTGCCCAACCTCACCCCAACCCTGCGCCGCCACGCAGAGGTTTGGATGCTGTGTCTCGGGTGTCGGCATGGGCCCTGAGCACCCATCCACAAGGTGGGTTGGGGTGCCTGGGAGGCTCTGCACTTGCCACACAAGTATCTGCTTGCCTAGTGGATACTGATGTCATTTATTAAGATTCCTGTTATTATTAATTAATCATTTTTACGATTCTTGTTATTGTTAATTATTGCTAATGGAAAAGACACCGATTTCTAAGAATACATCTGTAACTTCATTAAAGAAAAAGAAAGAAACTAAAATGGCAGAATTTTCAGGACTGGGAATGAATGTGTGTGAATCTGGACTATTTCACTTCCTAGTTCCATAGCTTTATAGGAATTAGTTGACTTCTTTCGGTATTAATATAGTTCTGTCACAGCAGAAATTGCACTGGGTGCAATTAAACAGGCAATGAAGACTATTCAAGGCTAATGAAATGAAGGAGAAAGGACAGAACTCAATCTGTACTCAACTCTGCTGAAACAAATGGCAGCAGTGTTTTTGAGTGCTGAGTTGAGTGAGCAAAAAATTACTGGAGGATATTAGAAGGGAGGTGGTCAATAGGACGTGTTGAGCACATTGAATTATTCCTCGGGGTGCAAAGGTTTTTCTCCGTGATGAGGCCATCTGTGTTGCTAATTAGTTCCCATAGTTCCCAATCCTCTCTCAGAGACTGCTAGATAGAGGCACTAACTTCCTTGATGGTCACCCTTCAAAGAAATAGCTCCCAGGTCCGAATTATTCCTCGGGGTGCAAAGGTTTTTCTCCGTGATGAGGCCATCTGTGTTGCTAATTAGTGCCCATAGTTCCCAATCCTCTCTCAGAGACTGCTAGATAGAGGCACTAACTTCCTTGATGGTCACCCTTCAAAGAAATAGCTCCCAGGTCCCTGAGATATACCTGGGTTATAAAACTGGCAAGAGGCTTTTAAAAATATTTATATCTCAAGGAGGCAGAGAAAAAAATAAGATTACAAATTTTCTAAAGTAAATTTTCTAATGAAAGGGAGGTCAGGGATCTAGAGACAGAAAGAAGCCTTACTAAAGCTTGGTGGGGGGAGGTGTTTAGGCTTTCTACTTATTCCCTAAAAATGAAAGTTATGAAAATGCATACTCCAATTAGTTTTTGAGGACATTAAATGAAATTTTAAAATTATTTACCATAGGGCTTGGAATGCAATGAATATTTAATAAGTATTATTGTTATTTTTCTAACATTATAAATATTTTATCATTCTGGTATTTCACTCTAATAGAAATGTCTGGTTTATAGACAAAACTTATTTATGGGGTAGTGTTAGTATACAGAACAGACTTATACAATCTGTTCATCTTCCATTTACTGAAAAAAAAAACAACCTAACCAACCAAACAAACAAAAAACAAGGCTGGCCAGTTAGCTCACTTGGGAGAGCATGGTGCTGGTAATGCCAAGGACACAGGTTCTGATCCCGTTACTGGCCATCCACCCAAACAAAAAACAATCTGCTCAACTTGAGCTCCTATAACAAAAATGTATACTTTTATAATTAAATGGTGCAGTATATGCAAAGGATTTAGTAGAATTCTGAGCAAAATAAATTTTTGTTGTTGTTACTTTTACAAATAATTGTCCAAAATTATTGTTTAAATTGAATTTAACTTCTCATCAGAAAACTGCCTATTTTGCTCCATAATGAAAATTGAAAAGGGAAATTTTATCCACTCTATGTAAGAATACATACTTAAAAATAAAAGTATCAAACACATACCTTAAAATTAAAAGTATCAAGATCCATGTGAACATCTCTACTAAAACAATCCCTGAGCATATCACCACCCTCTTAACTATGATTCATATATCGCAAAATGGATTTTTTTCTCTTTCTTGAAAGGCCACATGCAGTTTCTATCAACCTAGCAGTGTCCCACCATTATGTTTCATTGCACACTATTATGTGTCAAATAGGAAAACACTTTACTGATTTGGTGATGAAAACTTAACGTGTCATTTACGTACCTATTTCTAGTTCTTAAAATGATTTCCTAGGCAGAAATAATATGGTAAATAAATGTGATGTAGCTACATGCTTTGAAGTTTTAAAAAAGAAAAAAGAAAAGAACGGCTATTCAAAACAATTACTGATGCTTGTAAGTCACATACCTTAATTTGTGGAAGACATGACTGTGTGGGAGGCTGCCTAACTGGTGTAGTTTGAAGGGCATGGGAAAAACCTATTAAAATTTTCAACTTATGGACTTGCCATATTACCTTTAAAATGTGGATCATCATTTGTTTTTTAGAAAATCCATATGAACATTCAAATTTCCATGAGAGAGATAAAATTTTTATTTTTAATCAGTTAAATTTATTGGTTGGCAATGTAGCAATATCCAGCAAACAAAGAGATACAGAGTAGGTAGACTTGAGAATCAGAAAAGGCTGAGGTAAAAAAAAAAAAAATGAAAAAAATAAGAGATCGCAAATTTTGCCTCAGGGCACCTTAATACTTTGAACAATAAGAAAATAAATTTGGCAACTTATCATTCAACATCGGTTGGTGTTTCCAATATTAACTGAAATGTATCAGTTAGGGAACTGTTTTTATTAATTCCCAGGGAGAGTAGGATTGGGGAGATAGGTAATATCAACCTGATTTTTTTTTTCAATATTGAGAGTTGTTGAAGAGACTCGGTTTATTCTCTCAATGTCCATCCATGTTGTTGCAAATGGCAGTATTTCATTCGTTTTTATAGCTGAGTAGTATTCCATTGTGTAGATATGCCACATTTTCCGTATCCACTCATCCGATGATGGACATTTGGGCTGATTCCAGCTCTTGGCTATTGTGAAGAGTGCTGCAATGAACATTGCTTTTTTTTACCACTCCAGGTTTTCCAGCTTCAGGACTGTGGGTGTCACTACTCCCAATTCCTTCCAATTTACTTATTACATAGTCTTTGAATCTGTCTTCCCCTGTCAGAGACCAAAGAGGGATTTTGCCCTGTTTATAAGCTCTCTCGTGAGCCATCACAGTTTCCTGGATGCTGGCAGAAGGCACAAGACTCCTGGGTCAGTGAGAAACGACCATTATTCACAGCCTCGCATGATGGATGAGCTTCATATTTGCCTATGTCTCCACTTCCTTCTAAGTTTCCACGGAGTGATGCAGAGTGACACACATGAAGTCTGTACTGACCCTGGGTTTGACTCTCATTTGAGGAATCGCAAATTCAGGGACTCCCTGTCTTTCATAAGGGGACTGTCAGCAAACTTGCTCAATCTTTTCCCAGAGAGAGACATTGTCTTTTCTGATGATTTATCAGTGTGGTGGTGAAAATACTGAGTATAACAGTTTTTGTTTTATTTTTTCTTTTTAGATGAGTACATAGGGCAACATAGAGTCCAATCTATAGTTATTTCTTCAATTTAATTACATGGATAGATTTCCCATGTTATTTGTTATATTTTATTATTAAAATGCCATCATTCCACTAATTATATCCATTGGGAGGACTGCAGGACTGGAAAGAGGATGGGTTGATGGGATTTATTATTTCTATTTAGCATTTCTTAAGATTTGTTCAAAGACGTGATTTAAATTAATTACTAAATGTAATTAACTATGGATTTTATTATCTAGTTTTCTTCCTCTCATTATTAGGGCATTTAAGTGTTAGGTACAATATATCAGGATATTTTCGCACATTGATGGTGATGTGTTTATGTTGATTCTAAATGAACAAGAGAGATTTGATCTAAATACAAAAATCAGCACTTATCCTCTTCAGTTCTGAATTCAGTGCTGCCTGTATTTTATACTAATTTACTAAGGTATAATTTTTCCCTTAAAATCCAAACATATTTGTAGATATGTATGGCCAAAAGCAATTAGTTTCTCATTACATTTGGCAGACTCCACCCCCTACCCATGTGATTGCTGTCGCCTTCATTCAGGCAAACACTTCCTTTCCACAATTCCTTGAGGATATAAATTAGTTTCACAAATAGTATATTTTATAAAGCCCACACTTCCCAGCTATTCTCATCTTCCATGAGATGTCATGTTACATCATGACAAACTATCAAGTTACAAATAGAATATCTTTTTCTCAGGGAAAAAACATATTAAGTGTGTTTTAACCCCTGAGAGTATTTCAAAAAATCATTACATTTCAAATCTTGGAGTTACCTCCCAATCCAGTCAGTTTAATACACTTTCCAATGCTGACATCCTACTATTGTATCTTCCTCCTTCATTCTGTGTTCATCCATTTCTGTCAACACATGTACATGCACAATAGAAGATTCAACCCTGCACAACCCTTCTGACTTGCTTTCCTCAACAGTAGTCCATTAACAGATACTAAGGGACCAATTTTCTACAGCCAACTCTTTATTAACAGATTTACTTTTAGATTTTTCCATGTCAGTTTCCATNTTTTTTTTTCAATATTGAGAGTTGTTGAAGAGACTCGGTTTTTTGATTATCATCTATAACAGATTCACTGTGCACAACTCTTCTACCTCAAAACCTGGAGTGATGCTAAATTCACTGGAAATAAAATACAATGGGATCAATATAACAAGTACTTAGCCAAAGTTTCATCATATATTCATTCTGTGATCTTGAACGATTCAATTGTAATCTATCTAGTTCTCAGTTTCCTTCTATCTCAAATATGGGAATAAAAAAGCTCATCTTTTCTGATGATTTATCAGTGTGGTGGTGAAAATACTGAGTATAACAGTTTTTGTTTTATTTTTTCTTTTTAGATGAGTACATAGGGCAACATAGAGTCCAATCTATAGTTATTTCTTCAATTTAATTACATGGATAGATTTCCCATGTTATTTGTTATATTTTATTATTAAAATGCCATCATTCCACTAATTATATCCATTGGGAGGACTGCAGGACTGGAAAGAGGATGGGTTGATGGGATTTATTATTTCTATTTAGCATTTCTTAAGATTTGTTCAAAGACGTGATTTAAATTAATTACTAAATGTAATTAACTATGGATTTTATTATCTAGTTTTCTTCCTCTCATTATTAGGGCATTTAAGTGTTAGGTACAATATATCAGGATATTTTCGCACATTGATGGTGATGTGTTTATGTTGATTCTAAATGAACAAGAGAGATTTGATCTAAATACAAAAATCAGCACTTATCCTCTTCAGTTCTGAATTCAGTGCTGCCTGTATTTTATACTAATTTACTAAGGTATAATTTTTCCCTTAAAATCCAAACATATTTGTAGATATGTATGGCCAAAAGCAATTAGTTTCTCATTACATTTGGCAGACTCCACCCCCTACCCATGTGATTGCTGTCGCCTTCATTCAGGCAAACACTTCCTTTCCACAATTCCTTGAGGATATAAATTAGTTTCACAAATAGTATATTTTATAAAGCCCACACTTCCCAGCTATTCTCATCTTCCATGAGATGTCATGTTACATCATGACAAACTATCAAGTTACAAATAGAATATCTTTTTCTCAGGGAAAAAACATATTAAGTGTGTTTTAACCCCTGAGAGTATTTCAAAAAATCATTACATTTCAAATCTTGGAGTTACCTCCCAATCCAGTCAGTTTAATACACTTTCCAATGCTGACATCCTACTATTGTATCTTCCTCCTTCATTCTGTGTTCATCCATTTCTGTCAACACATGTACATGCACAATAGAAGATTCAACCCTGCACAACCCTTCTGACTTGCTTTCCTCAACAGTAGTCCATTAACAGATACTAAGGGACCAATTTTCTACAGCCAACTCTTTATTAACAGATTTACTTTTAGATTTTTCCATGTCAGTTTCCATNATGGACATTTGGGCTGATTCCAGCTCTTGGCTATTGTGAAGAGTGCTGCAATGAACATTGCTTTTTTTTACCACTCCAGGTTTTCCAGCTTCAGGACTGTGGGTGTCACTACTCCCAATTCCTTCCAATTTACTTATTACATAGTCTTTGAATCTGTCTTCCCCTGTCAGAGACCAAAGAGGGATTTTGCCCTGTTTATAAGCTCTCTCGTGAGCCATCACAGTTTCCTGGATGCTGGCAGAAGGCACAAGACTCCTGGGTCAGTGAGAAACGACCATTATTCACAGCCTCGCATGATGGATGAGCTTCATATTTGCCTATGTCTCCACTTCCTTCTAAGTTTCCACGGAGTGATGCAGAGTGACACACATGAAGTCTGTACTGACCCTGGGTTTGACTCTCATTTGAGGAATCGCAAATTCAGGGACTCCCTGTCTTTCATAAGG
Organism: Galeopterus variegatus; assembly: GCF_000696425.1. Classification (NCBI taxonomy): domain Eukaryota; kingdom Metazoa; phylum Chordata; class Mammalia; order Dermoptera; family Cynocephalidae; genus Galeopterus; species Galeopterus variegatus. Next base: position 86,778 of record NW_007734806.1, read on the forward strand.
GGACTGTCAGCAAACTTGCTCAATCTTTTCCCAGAGAGAGACATTGTCTTTACTATACTTGACAGAAACACATTGGCCCACTACTCAGAAGGGAAATACTACCAATATCTTGCAAGTTTCTTTGTTATGTAGCATTCTTAAAATGGTAGTGTGGAACAAAGATGTACAGAAATGCAAGGAACAAATAGAGAATTATCTCTAATACCTTTTTTTAAGAAAAAAAAATCAAAGAAAGGAGAAGGAAACTAGTATTTATTAACAATGTATGTTTTTCTCCGGTTTTGTTCTGTATTTTACGTGTAGTATCTCATATTAATCTTCTCCAAAAGTCTAGAAGCAGCGTTATTCTTATTTTACAGAGGCAGAGGGAGAAGCTTAGGCAGTGTCAGATTTGATTTGATTTGATTTGATTTATTATTTTAAATATTTTTTATTGCAGTAAGAAAACTTAAC
>NW_007734807.1:0-688 GCF_000696425.1 Galeopterus variegatus
GGGGGGGGTTGAAGAACTGGTTGTTAGAATGACTTTAGAACATAACTTTCAACTACTGTTATTTTTGTTGAGTTTTCAAAAGGAACTCTATAATAGCAAAAAGAGTGCCTGGCTTATTTCATTAACACAGTGTCTTCCAGTTTCATCCATGGTATCAAAAATGACAGAATTTCCTTCTTTCTAAAGGCTGACTAATACTCTATTGTGTACTTTTACACCACATTTTCTTTGTTCATTCATTGATGGACACTGGTTGATTCCTTATCTTGGCTGTTACGAATAATGCTGCAATGAACATGAAAGTGCAGATACCTCTTCAACATACAGGTTTCCTTCCCTTTTGATATATACCCAAAAGTGGAATTGTTGGGTCATATGGTAGTTTTGTTTTTAATTTTTTGAGGAACTTCTGTAATGTTTTCCGTAATGGCTGTACTAATTTAAATTCCCACCAACAGTGTACAATGGATCCCTTTTCTCCACGTCCTTGGCACCACTTACCTTTTGTCTTTTTGAAAATAGCCACTCTAACAGGAGAGAAATATCTCATTGTGGTTTTAATTTGCACTTCCCTGATGATTACAGATGCTGAGCACTTTTTCATATATCTCTTAGCTATTTGTATGTCTTCTTTTGAGAAATGTCTATTCAGATCATTTTCCCATTTTTAATTGGGTTATTTTTTTTT
>NW_007734807.1:2533-4513 GCF_000696425.1 Galeopterus variegatus
TTTAGCTGTGGGTTTTCATAGATGGATTTTGTTATGTTTAGGTACATTCCTTTTATACTTAATTTATTTAGAGTTTTTATCATGAAGGATATTGAATTTTGCCACATGCTTTTTCTGCATCTATAGATATGATCATATGGTTTATGTTTTTTATTATGTTAATATGATATAGCACATTTACAGATTTGCATATGTTGAATGATCCTTGCATCCCTGGGATAAATCCCACTTGATCATGATGAATGATTCTTTTAATGTGCTGTTGAATTCAGTTTACTAATTTGAGGATGTTTGCATCAGTGTTCATCTGGTGTATTGGACTGTAATTTTTTTTTCTTGTGGTGTCCTTGTTTGGCTTTGATATCAGGGCAATGCTGGCCTCATAAAATAAGTTTGAAGTATTTCCTGCTCTTCATTTTTTTGGAACAGTTTGAGAAGGATTGGTATTAGCTAGTTCATCAAACGTTTGATAGAATTCAGCCATGAAGCCATTGGGTTCTGATCTTTTCTTTGATGGGAGAATTTTTATTACTGATTCAATATCCTTTGTCATTATTTGTCCAGATTTTCCATTTCTTCATGATTCAGTCTTAGTTATCTGTATGTGTTTAGGAATTTATTTCTTCTAGGTTATCCAATTTGCTGGTGTATAATTGGTTCTAGTAGTATCTTTTGATCCTTTGTGTTTTTGCAGTATCATTTGTAATGTCTGATATTTCATTTCTAGTTTTATTCATTTGAGTCTTTTTTTTTTCTTGATTTGCCTAGCTAAAGATTTATCAATTTTGTTAAATTTTTAAAAAATCAATTCTTAGTTATATTGGTCTTTTCTATTGTTTTCTAGTCTCTCATTTATTTCTGCTCTGATCTTTATTATTTCCCTTTTTCTACTAATTTTGGGCTTAGTTTGTTCTTCTTTTTCTAGTTCCTTGAGGTATAGCANTAACAGCAAAAAGGTTGACACAAAGGCTCATAGGCATTAGAATCTTATAGTAGAGGGCATGGTTGACATTATGTTATGAGAATTGAGAACTTTGTGTATATTCTAGGCCAGCCAGAGAACCAACTGCACCTTCATTGTGGCCATCTGTATGAAAAACTGAAGGGAAAGTCAAATATTGTGTTTTGAACTGTTTAAGTAACAGGTTAAAACCCATTGAATACAACAGAATTCAATGAGTGCATATTGATATAAAATAAACAAATGACTAAATTAAAAGTTTGGTAAGGAATGCAATATTGATGTGCTTTCAAAGCTCCTCCCTAGAGATATAACTTTATACCAATTAGAGTGACCAAAATTAAAATAAAAAAGACTAGCCATACCAAGTGTTGGAAAGAATGTGAAGCAATTAGAACTCACGCTGCTGGTAGGAATACAAAAGGATACAACCACTTTGGAAGACAGCGTCAAGTCATCAAACTGTATACTTACAATATGTGGATTTTATTTATGTAAAGTATGCCTTTGTAAAGTTGACAGAAGAGAGTAGGGGAGAATTGTTCAAAACACAGATAGTAATTGTAATTGTTCAAAACACACAAGTTTAAGTGGAAAAAAACTTCATTAAATATGGTATTTTTAAATTAATTTAATTGACAAATAAATATGTATGTATTTATCTTATACAGCATGTTGCTTTGAAATATGTATATATTGTGGAATGGCCAAATAGAGCTGATTAACATATGAGGTACCCCACATACTTATCTCTTTTTTTGTGATGAGAACACTTAAAACCTTCTGTCTGTCATTTTCAAGAATACAGGACATTATTATTAACCACAGTCACCATGTTGTACAATAGATCTCTCAAACTTATTTCTCCTTTCTCACTGAAATTCCTATACTTTGACCAACATCTCCCCAACCCCTCCGCAGCCTCTGGTAACCACCATTCTACTCTCTACTTCTATGAGTTCAATTTTTTTACATCCCACTTATGAGACCATAAGAAGGGTATAGAGTATTGGGGGGGG
>NW_007734807.1:6085-6888 GCF_000696425.1 Galeopterus variegatus
TTTTTTTTTTTTTTTTTTTTTTTTTTTTTTTTTTTTTTTTTTTTTTTTTTTTTTTTGCCAGTATCATGCTGTTTTGATTAATATTGCTTTGTAGGATATTTTGAGGTCAGGTAGTGGGATGCATCCAGCTTTATTCTTTTTACTCAAGATTGCTTTAGCTATTTTGGGTCTTTTGTGGTTCAATACAAATTTTAGGATTATTTTTTCTATTTCTGTGTAAAGTATCATTGGGATTTTGATAGGGATTGGATTGAACCAATTATAGATTGATTTGAGTAGTATAGACATTTTTAACAATATTAATTCTTTTAATCTGTGAACAAGGGATATTTTCCATTTATTTCTGTCTTCAATTTCTTTCATCAATGTTTTATAGTTTCCAGTGTACAGGCCTTTCACCTTCTTGATTAAATTTATTTTTGGAGCAATTGTAAATGGGATTGTTTTCTTGATTCCTTTTTTAGACAGTTTGTTGTTAGTTCATTGTTATGCTACTGGTTTTGTATGTGAATTTTATATCCTGCAAATTTCCTGAATTTGTTTGTTAGTTCTAATATTTTTTGTTGGAGTCTTTAAGGTGTTCTATATATAAGATTATGTAATCTGAAAACAGAGGTATTATTTTTAATGGAAGTGGTGAGATTATCCAGTAATGTGTCGAAGAGAAGTGGCAATAGTGGGCATCTTGTCTTGTTTCTCATCTTAGAGAAAAAGTTTTCCATTTTTCACCATTGAGTATGAATTTAGCTGTGGGTTTTCATAGATGGATTTTGTTATGTTTAGGTACATTCCTTTTATACTTA
>NW_007734807.1:7633-8544 GCF_000696425.1 Galeopterus variegatus
TTTCTAGTTTTATTCATTTGAGTCTTTTTTTTTTCTTGATTTGCCTAGCTAAAGATTTATCGATTTTGTTAAATTTTTAAAAAATCAATTCTTAGTTATATTGGTCTTTTCTGTTGTTTTCTAGTCTCTCATTTATTTCTGCTCTGATCTTTATTATTTCCCTTTTTCTACTAACTTTGGGCTTAGTTTGTTCTTCTTTTTCTAGTTCCTTGAGGTATAGCATTAGAATGTTTACTTGAGATCTTTCTGTTTTTTGATGTGTTTGTTCCTATAAACTTCCCTTTTAGAACTTCTTTTGTGCATCCCAAAAGTTTTGGTATGTTGTGTTGCCATTTTCATTTGTCTCAAGATATTTTTTAATTTCACTTTAATTTCTTCCTTGACCTATTGGATGTTCAGGAGAATGTTGTTTAATTTCCACATATTTGTGCATTTTCCAAAATTTTTCCTGTTATTGATTTCTAGATACTTTATCATTATTTAATGACCTTTTTCATCTCTTTTTAGTTTTTGACTTAAAGCCTATTTTATCTGACATAACATAGCTCCTCGTGCTCTCTTTTGGTTTCCATTTGCATGGAATATCTTTTTTCATCCCTTCACTTTCAGCCTGTGTGTGTCCTTATAGGTGAAGTGAGACTCTTCAGTTTTCCTTCAGTTTTTCTCCTTCAGTAGGCAGTATATAGTTTTTGTTTGTTTGCTTGTTTGTTTACAGTCAGCCACTCTATGTCTTTTGATTGGAAAATTGAATCCATTTGCATTCAAGGTAATTTATTTATAGGTAAAAACTTACTACTGCCATTTTGTTAATTGTTTTCTGGGTTGGTTGTGTTTTTGTTGTCGTTGTTTGGTATATCCTTTGTTTCTCTCTTCTTTTCTTGCTTTCACCCTTTATGATTGAGTAATTTTCT
>NW_007734807.1:8623-9759 GCF_000696425.1 Galeopterus variegatus
GTATATCCTTTGTTTCTCTCTTCTTTTCTTGCTTTCACCCTTTATGATTGAGTAATTTTCTATAGTGGTATGTTTTGATTACTTGCTTTTTATCTTTTGTTTATCTGCTATAAGTTTTGCTTAATGGTTACCATGAGACTTGCAAAAAGAATCTCATAATTCATATAAAGTCTGCCAAAAGTGAAAGCCAAAGAGGAAGGGAAGAGAAAAGCAAGAAGAATGACAGGAGGGCTAGCAGCAACAGATATCAAAAGCCACAGCAAAAATATATTTCACACAGGAGAGAACCTCACTCCGAATGCAGAAAATAGCACAACTTCTCTGGAATAATCAGTGCTGACCTGGGGATGCCAGGTGGGCAGTGGCAGGCTTCCTGGGCCTGACCTGGTTCAGGAGCACAGAAGAGGTGGGCCACCCAAAGAACCTCACAACCTTCCAGCTTCTGCTATAGTGTAGAATTCTGGAAAGAGTGATGCTCTGATTGTAACAACAGAAAAATCTGGATAACACACAAATTCTAGAACCCATCAGAAAGCCACAGTTGCAAGGCAACCACCCAGGCTGAGATCTAAGAAGAGAAAAGCACCTCCAAGAAGAGATGGACACAGCACCGACTTGCTTGGGGCAGAACATTGGAAGAAGGTAGAGCCCCACACAAGTGCTGAAGGCCAAGTGTGGGTATCACGAGGTCATAGGACCCTTGGAGCCACAGACAGAGGGACAGTTTGCATTCACTCAGTCTTCTCCACAGAGGTTCACTGAGTGTTCAAGAGAGACTGGAGACAGGGCACACTCAGTTCCAGGAGTCTGGAGGAAGAGAGGGGCTGCCACTGCAGAAAAGGCAAAAAGCCTCTACTGATTCTTCTCCCTAAGAATCAAGAGGTGTAAAGCATTGAGGCAGAGCAGCAAATCCTGTCAGTCCCACAACAGAGGTGAGGACTTAGGTATCTGGGTAAGGAAAAAGGAGAAAACCCTCTGCCCTCATCCTAGATCATGGAAGATCTCCTACCACTGGGAGGAGATGAAAACCACTCCGTTTCCCCAAATCCAGGCTAACAAGCACCACCAAGCAAGGAGAAAGACCTCCTCTGAGGTGAATGTTCATGAGGAAAGCCAACAGCTGAGGGTAGAGCAAG
>NW_007734807.1:10716-12669 GCF_000696425.1 Galeopterus variegatus
AGAAAGACCTCCTCTGAGGTGAATGTTCATGAGGAAAGCCAACAGCTGAGGGTAGAGCAAGAACATGGGGAAAATCTTCCAGCAATCAGGCCTCTTCTAAACACAAGGTGATACAGGAGTTTGAAGCCAGCGCTGCACTGAAGGCACCCATAGCAGCAGCAAGACTCCAGCTCCTTTCAAATCTGGCCTAGAGTGACTCAACAGCCCACACTAATTGTATAACAAAAGAAGCAGCCACCCCAGAAGGGGCTCTTGGAATCTCTCAGGAAATCTAAGGCCCCAAAATTCTGTGTAGCTTATCCTGTCCAAGGAACCTTCATCTGACTGTAGAGACAATGGCTTTTCTTTGTATGACTAGGTTTGTGCTTACTATTCAATTTTTTGAACTAATTGGCACATTATTTGGGAGTATATTCCTAGTTGATAAAACTATTTAAGAAACAGGAAATGATTAAAACAAAAGTAAATATAGTGTATATCTGCAGGAAGGAACGTATAGAGAGAGGATTTCTGAGGAAAATTTATTGACCTGTGGGAAGGCTATATAGGAAATTATTTATTATTATTATTAAATTGTATATACATATTTATATACACTTCTATACATATTTATTTTATATTTTTTTAAATCAAGAAAAATTTAGAATACTACAATATAACAAAATTGGCTTATTCCAGATATTCACATTAGAAAATATATTAATATAACTGACCGTATTAACAGATCTCAGGGGGAAATCTCTATAGACCTGCACTATCCAATACAATAACCATTAGCCACATGTGGCTACTTAAATTTAAATTAATTAATTAAAAAAAAATAGCAGTACAATTTCTCTACCTCATAATCCACATGTCCAGTGTTTAATACCCACATGTGGCTAGCAGCTATGATATGTAACCATGCGATTATTACACATTTTCATCATCACAGAACATTCTATTGGACAGTTATGCTATATGCCTGGAAAACTATGTGACAAAATTTAATATATATGTTTTACAGGAGCTTTAAATAAGATAAAATAGAAAGAGATTGATTCTTTAACATATTAAAATATTGCTACCTCAGTTTCAAAGCCACAATCAAGTTTAACAGGAAACATTAGAAGTATCTAGAAACACTAGACACATTCATTCAAAGGGTAAAAAAGAACGCCAATATTACTACTATTTCTAACAGTACCAGAAAATGAGTTAGTGAAAAATTAGTGAAAAAAGAAAAGAGTAAATCAGTTTATAGAGTATGGTACCATTTGTGTTAAAAAGAAAGAAAAAGTCATCCGTACACGTGCATTTGTGTGTATGCATGTAACATTTTTCTGGAGGAATATATAAGTAACTCCACCATGTGCTACCGAGGAGAGTAGCTGAGTGGCTTGGTGACCTTGGTGACAGAGAAACTGTTCATTGTAAACCCTTTTCACCATTTGTATTTTGGATTAGGTGACTGTATCATCTACCTATTCAAAATTTCAATAAGTTCTAAATTTTCAAAAAGTCAGCTGACTCTAAGTCTCATTCATCTATTTTACTCAAAAATCTCAGTATGGATTTTACAGCAATATCATAATTTGCATTAATATACTGTCAACTCTCCAGTAACACAGAGTCAGACGTAAATACTGCTATTGGAATAAGATGAGTCATATTAAAGAAATCATAATACCCTATAATTATACTAGATTATTACTATCTACAAAGATTCGCTATTTTCTATACACTGTAATTCTAATAAGTGGTTTTGGCAACTGCTACTCATATTTTCAAATATCTGGTAATACTAGCTCAAGATAATAAATAATGATAAAGAAAACAATGTAATGAGTTCAAAGAAAAAGAGATTGAAAATATACTAGTAACCACATTGTTTTACATAAATTTTTGAGTGAGATATAACAGTTGTGTTAACTATGTTGTGGCTAATTGCCCTAAAGTCAAATGAAAACCAGC
>NW_007734807.1:13780-14525 GCF_000696425.1 Galeopterus variegatus
TGACATACCAAACCAAATAGTTAAGGAGCCCACCTAAGAGCAGGCTAGTAGCAGTTAAGTAAGAGGGTACTTGAACTCAAAAAGCTCATGGAAAGATTTTTATTATCTTTCAATCATATTTTTCCATGAAATTTTTGAAGTACCCTTATAGTTAAGTAGTTAAGTTTTGGGGAAGTCAAAAGTTATACATAAATTTTCAACTGCACGGGGCTCCCAAACACACATGTTGTTCAAGAGTCAACTGTATATAAATCCTCTTAAAGACTGAATAGGCCTTCTGTCATCTTCATAACCAATGACTATCTTTCTCAAGGACCTAGGAGCATTGTCTTTGAAATGTAAACATTAGGAAAGATAGTATCCCTACCTCTCAGTTTCTGTAGAAGGGTGGGAGTCTAACTTCAGAGAGCACTTGACTCCTAGTTGCAAAACTATGTCCTGTCCTACAGGTAGATGTTTGCCTTTCCTCTGGATAAAGATAGATAAAGCTAACACAGATAGTGACCCCAATTACCAGGTGAATCTAGCACAAATTATATGTGACAAATGAAGCTGTCAAGTTCTCTTCCTTGAAGACTATTTATTGTTTATCTTGAGAACATGTATGTAATGTGTTGTATCTTCTTGGCTATATACACAAGAGAGATTTCCTTCTGTCCTTACAATATTTTAGTAGTTTGCCTGTGATGGAGTTTGGATGTGTTGTCTCCTCCAAAACTCATGTGGAAATCTGATCCCCAATGTG
>NW_007734807.1:15638-22993 GCF_000696425.1 Galeopterus variegatus
AGATTCCCGTCATGGGATGCTTAAGGAAAATTTATGTGGTTTCTCTTCATGTATCATTGAAAAGTGGAGGTGGAATGGAGAGACCACCAGGTGTCATTTTATTAAGAGACTTGGACCTCAGTATACTGAGGGAATTGGTGGCAGGAGTGCACTGGTTCCCCATGAAGATTGAAAGGGGTCATGAGGAACTTGGGGCTTTGGTGCCTTCACCTCCAAACTGTCATTCTTAGAGTGACCTATTACATATCTAGGATAGGTGTCCTCAGAACCTTGGGGCAGCTAGAGCCCAGCTCCCTGACCCTAGCTGTGAAAATTCCAGCTCCTGAATGTATTGGAAACATGATAAGACTCAATGACAGGGTCTTTTTAAAAGGCAATAAGCATCTGGCATGAAACATTTGGTATCAGGGAGAGTCACCGCTACTTTACACAGCTTGATGAACACTGACAAGTTTTTCTGGGGAATACAAATCATTTGTAGCTGCTTCATTTAAGCTCATTTTAGTATAATAAATGTGTTTTTTTGTTTGTTTTTTACCTTTAGTGATCATTGGAATAGCAAATGTGGCTCAAATTTAGGATACAGCATTAACAAAATTGATTTTGTTTATTTACTCATCCCACAATACTTCTTTGAGAATCTCTGTTGAATGTTTTCTTGGTATAAACTGGACATTCATGGATAAGAAGAGAATAAGTCCACTGGGAGGCTGAAAGTTATCCTTTCCCTTGTTCTACCTTCCCAATCCCTTATTCATATTCAGCTCTGTTGTCATGGCACATAGCCAGCAGGCTTCCCTAATTTTGTTTAAAGCAGTTTATGGTACTTAATGTCCAGGTGACTACTGACCTCAAGACAGAATCAGAAAACACCACTCTGAAATGCAAACTGTCCAAAATTGTCTAAAATGAATGTGGTGTTGTGCGCATTGTCCAACAAAATAACCTCCAGAGAGATGGTTTACAAATGAACTTTTAGTCAGGCTTGGGATTCATGAATGAGCCCAGGCTCTCTCTCTAATATTTTAACAGGAAGAGGTTGCCACAAAATACATCTAGTGTAGGATAGACTAGCATAATGATGTCTGTTTCATGAGATAAGCTCCTACAAAGCAGCTTTTGGTGACAGGTGAGAAATATTAAAAATATTTTAGAACAAGTCAGTGTCTCTTCAAATAGCTGTCACAGGATCAGCACAGATGCTTCAAAGGACAAAGCCATGGTCTTTACATGTTGCTATCATCACAAATAACACCCATTTTCCTTTTTCTAATCTTTCACTCATCAAGCAAGTTTCCAAACTGTAATTTTGCCTGTGATCATACCCATCCAGTAAGAAGATGTTCCAAGAAGACTAAGTATGGCTTACAATATAGCTCCACTTATAAATTAGTAAATTTACCTGTTTGCAGTTAATAGATCAGATAAATTTGTTTGAGTAATGAGAAACCCTCTCCCAGGAAGTCTTCCTGGTTCATCCCAATGTGNCGCGGCGGGAGCGCCGCTGCGCTCCCAGCGCCGCACTCTCCTGAGTGTGCCACGGGGTCAGCCCATGCATGGTTTCTTTTAAGAGCCTACTCTGAATCATGATGTAAAGCCAGAATTTAAAAGGGAATCAGAATGTAAAGATTTGGAAAATTTGCAGCCTGACCATGCAGTAAAGAAGTAGAGAGCCGGGGAACAAAGCAAGGGTGAAGCAGATAAACTGGTTGCTAAAGGCATTATCTTTAATGTCTGGTGGTGAGGTAGCCAGATGCTCATAGCAGAGAAAATGAGAGGAAAGCTCTGCAGGCATTTCAGAAGCCCGGAAGGGTGCCCCACCCATCACAGACCCTGAGGCCTAGTAGGACTGAGTTATCCTGGAGGACAGACCTGGGGCACAGCTGCCCTGCATCCCAGCTGCTCCAGCTAGAGCATCCCCAAGTGTGGTTCATGCAGCAGCCCTGGAGAGTAGAGGCCTAAAACCTCAGTGGAGTCCACGTTGTGTTAAGTCTGCAGGCTGGCAGGACATGAGAGCAGTAGAGGCGTGGCAGCCTCCACCCAGATTCCAGAGGATGTATGGAGAAGCCTGGGGACCCAGGCAGAGACCTGCTGCAGGGGTGGAGCCACTGCTGAGGCCATCTACTAGAGCAATGCCGAGCAGGAAAGTGGGGTTGGAGCCCCCACAGAGAGTCCACACCAGCGAAATGTATAGTAGAGCCAAGGCAGCCACTGCCACCAAGACCCCAGAACTGCAGGGCCACTGGTAATGTGCAACACAGGCCTGGAAAAGCCACAAGCACCAGTGTGGCCCACTGGGCTGTGCCTGGCAGAGCTGTGGGAACAAGGCTGCCTGATGCTTTGGGGGCCCAGATGCCCCAGTGTGCCCAGGATGCAGGAGTTGGAGTCAAGGAAGATTATTTTGGAGCTTTAAGATTTAATGTCTGCCCTGCTGGGTTTCAGACTTGTCTGGGGCCTGTTTTTCCTTTCTTCTGGCCTATTCCTCCCTTTTGGAATGGGAACGTGTACCCAATGTCTGTTCCACCATTGTATCTTGGCAGTAGATAAATTTGGTTTTGTTTCTCAGGTTCACAGCTGGAAGGACTTTTGTTTTTGGTCTCAGATGAGACTTTGGACTTTGGACTTTTAAGCTGGTGCTGGAGCAAGCTAAGACTTTTGGGACTGTTGAGATAGAATGACTGTATTTTGTATGTGAGAGAGACATGAGTTTTGGGGGGCCAGGGGCGGAATGATGGGGTTTGGATGTGTTGTCCCCTCCAAAACTCATGTGGAAATTTGATCTCCAATGTGGCAGTGTTGGAAACTGATTGAGTCATGGGGGCGGATCCCTCATGAGTGGATTAATGCTCTCCCTGGGGGAGGGGGGATAAATATATGAGTTCTCGCTCTGTTAGTTCCCTCAAGAGCTTGTTGTTTAAAAGACCCTGGCACCTCCTNAAATTTGTTTGAGTAATGAGAAACCCTCTCCCAGGAAGTCTTCCTGGTTCATCCCAATGTGTGCTAAGTCTCTCTCCCACCCTAACCTCCCACTGAACTATGTGCAAGTCTTTTTCTTTTTATACTGTTAATCTCTTTGGCTTTCTGTTTCTCATTGCTTAGATAAAGGACTTACATAGATGAGTTCTAACATTCCTTCCAGCATTCCATTGATCATTACTTACGTGGTTTAATGTGTCCCCCAAAAGTTCATGTGTTGGAAACTTAATTGCCATTGTGACAATGTTGAGAGGTAGCACCATTAAGAGGTGATTAGGTCATGAGGGTTCTGCCCTCACGAATGGATTAATGCTGTCATCTCAGGAGTGGAGCTAATTATCGCAAGAGTGGGCTCCTGATAAAAGAACAATTTCAGCCTGTTTTTCCTCTCTCCGTCTCACGTGCACTTCCTTGCCATGTGATGCCTTTTGACTTCTGCCGTGGAAAACACAGCAAGAAGTCCCTTACCAGATGCCAATGCCATGCTCTTGGACTTTCTAGCTTCCAGAACCATGAGCCAAATTAACTTCTATTGTTTATAAATTATTCAGTCTGTGGTATTCTGTTACAGCAGCAGAAAATGGACTACGACAAAAAACTTTTGGCAGGATATTAGTATATACTCCTTCTCAAATAAATAAGAGTACCACAAAAATTAAACTGTTAATACTTTATAAAATTTAATTCATGATACATCATGAGACAGGAATACAATACAGCTGAATGAATGGGCTGGGAAGTAGATTCTCCAGCTCCAGTTGAGCCTTGCAAAGACTACACCCCTGTTGATAGCTTGACTGCAACCTCCTGAAAGGCCCTGGGCCAGAGGCACCCAGCTAAGCTCTGCTCAGATTCCTGACCCACAGGAAACGTGAGATCAGAAATGTTTATCATTTCCAGCTGCTACGTTTTAGTGTATCTTTTTATGCACTAATAAGTAACTAATACAAAAGCTAAATTTTTTAATTTAGTTTTTTTTATTTTAATTAATTTAAATTAATGTAGCCACATACAGCTGGTGGCTACCCTGTTGAACAGCACAGTGTGAGTTCTCTGCTCAGTGTCTGACAAAGCTGAAATCAGGGTATTGGGCAAACTATGTTCCTTTCTGGAGGCTCTGGGGAAGAATACTCTCCCAGGCTCATTGGGATTGTTGGCCAAATTTATTTTTCACAATTGTAGGACCGAGATCCCCATTTTCCTTGCTTGGCTGCCACCTGGAGCTCTCTCAGTAGCTAGAGGCTGCTTTCAGCGTCTTGCCACATGGCTCCCTCTATCTCCGAAGTTAGCATGAGAATTTCATTCTTGTCAGATCCCTGTCAGTCTTTTCATCTCTCTGACTTCCCCTGCCTCTGACCTCTACATCAAGATGTGAAGAGCTCATAAGATTAAGTCAGGTCCACTCATAATTTCCCTATTTTAAGGTCAACTGATTTAAAACCTTCCTTACTTCTGTTAAGTCCCTTCACAGCACATCCATGTTAGTTAGCATTTAGTTGAATACCTAGGAGGAGATGTGTGTACACCAGGGGCCTGGAATCGTAGGGACTGTCTTAGAATTCTGCCTGCCACAGTGATGCACCAATGCTGGTCTCTCAGATTTGATAAACGCACCATAATAATTAATGAGAGCTAAAACTGGATGAAGGGTGTATGGAAAGACACTGTACTATCTCTGCAACTTTTCTGTAAATCTCAAATAATTCAAAATAAAAAGTTTATATAAAAAATTCTGTTTGGATATCCAGTTAAACATGTCATCTCTTTCCTGCTGGGACACAAACTGAAAGAATCAGTATTTTCAATGACTATAAGCAATAATAGAGGAAAAGGAGGAGGAACAGAAAGAGAACGAAGATAGGGAGAGAGAAGGAGAAGCAGCTAACACGCATTGAACATTTATTAAGTGACAGGCATTTTCTTAAGCATTTTGCATAAGCAATCTTATTTAACCTTTGAAACAACTCTATTGGGTATTATTTTGTTTGGTAATCTCCCCATTTTACAGATGGGGAAATAATGATAGAGAAGGTGATATGACTAGCTCAAAGTCATGCAGTTATTAAGTGTTGGAGCTGGGAATCAAACTGAAGGCATCTTATTTCAGGGTCCTCATTTGGAAGAATTTCCCCGTCAGACCTTGCAGTCATAATCCACATGTTCCCCAAACTATCCCATTCCTTCAGCTGCTCTGCTCTTATCTCAGAATCAGATAGCTTTGAAAGAATGGAACATAGGCAGGAGCTTACATTTGACTCACATGCTTCTGTACATGTGATTCATCACTGTAGAAGCCAAGACAACTTTGTCTTAAATTGACTTGCAAAAAAGAATACTTGATAGTCATCTTGGGTCTTTTTCTCTCTATACATAGAGTTCAGAGCTCATTCTGATGAATTTGTGTTCATTTACAAATACATTCATAGAGTTGGACCAATTGCACTTATATGTCCACTGAAATCTTACCAACCTAATTTGAAGCAGATGTGAATTATCCAATTCATAAACCATCTCAAATGGGAAGAAGCAAGAAATTCCTTTAAAAACCATGACTTAAGTTGAAACTTTTTAGGGTTTAACTCTGAGAGGTTTTTTCCTCTTATTCTCCTTGTAGTAATAGATGGTTTTCTATCTAGGCAAAAATATAAGCCAAGATTTCTATTCTCTAAAATACATGTTAGCTGTGCCATTGGCACCCCCTATACATAAAACAAGTGAAAATATTTTCAATTATTTCCTCAAAACAACTGGGACTTCAGCCATCCCCCAGGAACGTTGTTCTCAACTTACCTGCGTATTATCAAGTTTTCATCTAAGGAGCTTATATATTACTCAGGATTCTTCAGATGCCCACTAACAGAGACCATCTAGAGGAATTCACTGACTGGTGGAACTGTGAAACTTTGGGCATCGGGCTCTCTCTATGTGTGTGTGTGTGTCTGTGTATGTGTGTGCACATATGTTTACGTATATACACATACAGAGAGAGGGAGGTCCATTTCTTGGCACTGTTTCCCACTATTGGTCTTACCTTCTACAATATAAAGGAAAGCTTCCTGCATCATGAGAAGAAAAGCACGAGGGCACTTCAAAAAGCTCATAGAAAAATGGAATTAAAAGGTAATAAAAATCCTTCCACAAATGCGTACAATGAGTGACTCAAGGGCCTTTGGTAACTATGACTGGCAACTTCACCAGATTGGAGCCAATTGGCACTCAGAGAGGGTTTAACCAGGAGCTCCTCTCCTGTTTTCTAAATAGAATGTTACTCAAGTATGTCACTTGGCTTTTTCCCTGTATCACACTTTTATCTCTTGTGGACATGCCATGCTCCATTAAGGACACATGTAACCACAAAGAAAGAGGCCTTGAACATTAGTAAGGGTGTGGGAAATGCAGAGAGCCCCATAACTGGTGGGGGAAGCACTGATCAAGGCCCTGGTTTGCAAGTGTGGTTAGTAACACATGACTGTTTACTAGTTGGCCCATCCCTATTGCATTTTGAGTAACTCTACTTCCTAAAGGCTTATTACTCACAACTCAGATGAATCACCTTCTCTCTCTCTTCTCTGCCTTTTTAATAGACTGAGACAGGGGGTGGCCATCTGAAGGGTTGGAAGCAGCAGAACTGGTTTGGCCTTCTTATCCTAAACCTGAGGTGTTTGGTCCCAATTACTCAGAGATTTTATAAATGTAGGATTCTTGAAACCTCTTTATCCCAGCTTTGGGTCCCATTCTTCAGTTCTTGAGCATCCAAAAAAGTATCACTCAACAAAATACCCGTGAAAATTAACACACACACACACACACGCACGCACGCACATGCACACGCACACACGCGCACACACACGCACACATGCACACGCACACACGCACGCACGCACGCACACGCACGCGCACACACGCACACGCACACACACGCATTCTTTTTTAATTCCCTTTAAAAATCTTATATTCATGCTTCTTTTTAATTTCTTTTTTTTTTGGCTTACTATATGTTAAATATCCTCTTTTGAGTATCATTATAAATGTGCAATCTTTTTTATTCATTTTTAATTGTATATATTTAAGGTGTACACCACGATGTTTCATATACATAATGAAATGGTCACTATTGTCGAGTAAATTAACATACCCGTCATCTCACCTACTTACTTTTTTGTGTGTGTGTATGTGGCAAGAGCACCTAAAATCTACTCTTGTAGCAAAAATCCGGAATACAGTACAATACTGTTAACTACAGTTCTTGTGTTGTATGTTAGATCTTTAGACTTGTTCATCCTCCATATCTGCAGTTTGGATCCTTTGACCCACATCTCCCCACTTCCTTTCCCTCCTTTCCCCACCTCCACCTTTGCCCTGGTAACTACTGTTTCATT
>NW_007734807.1:23210-26568 GCF_000696425.1 Galeopterus variegatus
TTCATCCTCCATATCTGCAGTTTGGATCCTTTGACCCACATCTCCCCACTTCCTTTCCCTCCATTCCCCACCTCCACCTTTGCCCTGGTAACTACTGTTTCATTCTCTACTCTACGTCTATGTTTTGACTTTTTTTTTTAGATTCCATATATAAGTGAGATCATGCAATGTTTTTCTTTCTGTGTCTGGCATTTCACTTAGCATAATGTCCTCTAGGTTCATTCATATTGTGGCAAATGACAGAATCTCCTTCTTTTTAAAGACTGAATAATATTTTATATTTATACACACACACATACACACACACCATGGTTTCTTTATCCATTCATCCATCGACGGACACTTCAGTTATGTCCGTATCTTGGCTATTGTGAATAATGTTGCAATAAATATGGAAATGCAGATATCTTTATGAGGTGGTGATTTCATTTCCATTGGAGATATACCCAAAAGAGGAATTGCTGGGTCATATGGTAGTACTATTTTTAATTTCTTTAGGACCTTCCATAATATTTTCCACAATAGCTACTCTGATGTATATTTACACCAACAATACACACAGTCTTTAAAGATGCAATCAGTTTCAACTAACCATAGATATTTTGCCAAAATTACATTTCACTACAATTAGATTGCCACAACTTGGCCTTGACAGCCCTACAACCTGTCACCTTAATCCTTTCGGCATCACCTGTTTTGTTAAAACAACAGCAGATAACAAACCTGTTCTGTGTTTTTCCTGTGCATTACATGGAAGAGCTATCTTTCAAACAGTTCTCATTCCTTTTAATGAATAATGTTGCTGGAGACTAACCTTTAGGTGCTGGGGATCATGAACGTGCTGCTGTAGTACTGGGTGACTGTGCTAATAACAGACCTAGGGAAGGCTTCCAGCAATCACCCAGACAAACAGCTTTTGGTAAATTCCAAATGTTCAGCCCACAAGCAACTAAATACTTAATAATATAAATCATCAACACAGTTTATACGGATACAATTTATCCTTCAGTTAACTTTGCATGATTTAACAGACAGTTGTAGTTTGCCTATTTTACGTTGCAATACAAGGAACACATTAGGGTATCAGCAGGCTTATTTGTCCATTCTGTGAAGGAATGCCATACAACAATTAAAATGATTGAACTAAATCTCCATTTGTCAATGTAGTGAAATCTCAAATATAAATTCAAATGATTTAGACAAATTGCAAAAGAAAAGATGTATACAAACTCTAAAAACATAATTATATCATAGTCTATAGATATATGTGGACATACGGTGGAAGTAAAAAGCATGACTGGTATTATAAACACCCCATTCAAAATAGTTTATCTTTCAATATTGAGGAACAAGAAAGGTATAGGGTTGGGGTTTGGGTGTACATGTAACATTTCTTGTCTTTATAAAGAAAAACCGAAGCAAATACACAAAATGTAATCATCTATTGAATCTTTTTATCATATTATTTTCTATTGTTTCTGTTTGCCTGACATATTTATAATTTTAAATGATTTTAAATGCCATAAGGCAGAAGAAAATGTGTTCTATAAAAAGCATAGAAAAATAGTTTATTAGAAAAATAATGCAATGTCATGAGGAACGGAGAAGAGCAGTCTCCATTATGCTAAAATATTATAAATAACATAATGTGTGTTAATTAGGGATTAGGCAGGAAAAAAATACCACACACCAGGCATTGCAACAGAGAGAATTTAATATGAGGAATTAGTTAAACAGATGTTAGGGAACGCTGAGGTAACATAAAGAAATTAACTTTATTTTTTTAATGTAATTTTATTAATATTATTTTTTACATTCTAGGATGTTGTTGTGGAGCAGTTGGGAGAGAGGGCGAGGTGGGAAAGGGGAAGGAAATGGGACAGAAGAAGAAGAAAGGAGGAGGGGTGGGATTGAGGCCTGTGGCACCCCCCTCATTACCACAGAGGAGACCAGTGGGCTTCCAGCGGTGGCTTGGTCATTGCCAGACTGGGTGCAGATGTCGGGGGGGTGTAGCAAAAGCCTTTGCCCCTCACTGTCCCAGCTCAGGAACTGAAGACCTTCTTGCTGTGGCTTGGTGGTCTTCACTGGGCTGGCTGTGCCTGTCACGGGGGTGTGGCTAAGGCTCTCGGCCCCCCACCACCATGGGTTGGGAAAGCCCAGGGCATTTCCTGCAGTGGCTTGGTGGTCACTGCTGGGCTGGCTGCAGGTGTCTGGGGGAGCATGGCCAAGGCCCAAAGCCCCCCACCACCCCAGAGAGCCTGGGGCACTTCCTACAGCAGTTCAGTGGTCGCTGCTGGGAAGAAATAACTTTAGAAAAGAATTACCACTCTAGGGCTGAGGAAACAAAGGGAAATGTTGGGAGTATCAATGCCTAGAAAATTGGTGCAGGATATCTACAGATCTGGAACTCAGATTTTGGAACAGAGGGCATTACATAGCTAGAGCGATGTATCTGAAAAGTCGTAGGCTGAGCAAACTCAAAAAAAAAAAAAAAAGCTAGAGATTAGAACTATCTACATAGCCAGAAGAGAGGGCTACTTGAGAGAGTGAAGTTATAGATAGATTAGAGGTAAGATACAGAGATAGGAACAGGAAGGAAACAGAGGGAAGTCTCTTTTCCCTTCTCCTGCCTTCCAGTCTCCCTCTACTGCCCTCAGAGATTTGAACAAGACTGCTAGATCAGATCATAAAAAATAAGAACTGATAGCTTCAAAGTTAGTTTTATTATTCAAAATGGTTTGGGAGCCCCTTGGGGATTTCCTTGGAGCCTGTAGCATAGAATTTGTATCATCCTCAATGAAAGCAAACTCTTTGAAGAATTTCATTTTCTGAAAATCAATAGCAAAAACTCACAATCAGCTCAGGTTAAAAAATGGAATGGTATTATAAACTAGAGAACAAAGTTTGTATATTCTCTGGGGAAAGGTGAAAAAAATTTCCATCTTAAACCCTTTTGAAGAAGAAATGTAGATATAAATAAATCAAACAAATTGATTACTAAGCAAAGACATTACAAAAATGTTTGTACAATGGCTACATACATGCATCCAATCTTTGCTTTTAGAATCAATTCGTTGTTGGAATGTTCTATAATAGTAGCTATAAGTGTTTAGAATAGAAATGTCAGAAAAGGGGCCGGCCTGGTGGCGCACTGGATAGTGCGCCGCTTGGGAAGCGCGGCAGCGCTCCCGCCCGAGGGTTCGGATCCCACGTACAGACCGGTTCCCGCTCACTGGCTGAGCGAGGCGCAGGAGCAGCACCGAGGGTTGCAATCTCGTTGCCAGTCCCCGGTCCGGTACACTATATAAGAAAAATTATAGAACACTCCCAAAAGACACAAAAGTGGATATAAACAAAT
>NW_007734807.1:27613-28635 GCF_000696425.1 Galeopterus variegatus
ACACTATATAAGAAAAATTATAGAACACTCCCAAAAGACACAAAAGTGGATATAAACAAATGAAAATACACACTATGTTCTAGGGTAGAAAGACTCAACATCATAAAGACATCTATTCTCCATTAGTTAGTATATTGATTTAATGCATGCAATCTACCCACACACCAAAAAGAATCTTTAATTTCCTTGAGCTAAACGAGTTGCTTATGAAGTTTATTTGGAAGATCAAACAAACAAGAAAAGCCATGAAAATCATGAAAAAGAACATGTGTATAGTAGGCTTGAAGAGTGTTCCCCAAAATTCGTGTTCACTCAAAATCACAGAATGTGACCTTATTTGAAAACAGGGTCTTTGCAGATATAATTGATTAAGTCAAGATGAGCTCATACTGGATTAGGGTAGACCTTAAATCCAATGACCAGTGTCCTTATAAGAGGAGAAGAGAAAAGGACACACATAGACACATGGAGAAGAAGGCCACATGAATGTGGAGGCAGAGATTAGAATGATGTGTCTACATACCAAGGAACTCTGACTAAGGATTGCTAGCAACCATCAGGAGTTAGGAGGGAAGAACAGAACAGATTGTCCTTCAAAGCCTGCAGAAGGAACCAACTCTGCCACCACCTGGACTTTGGACTTCTTTTCCCCAGAACTGGGAGACAATAAATTTCTCTTGTTTTAAGCCACCAAGTTTGTGGTAATTTTCTGTGGCAGCTGAAGAAAGTTAATACAGGGAGGTAGACATATCAGATATTAAAACATATGATAAAATCTGTACAATTAAAACAGTTTGGCTTTGATATGGAGATATCTCTCTGTAGAAAAACAGACAAATGGAACAAAATAAAATATCTAAAAAAAACTATTTCTGTACTCTGGAAATGAACCAAAGAAACATTTATTTATGCGAAGGAAGGAAGGAAGGAAGGAAGGAAGGAAGGAAGGAAGGAAGGAAGGAAGGAAGGAAGGAAGGAAAAGACACTACTGAATTTAGGGTAAGAGGCTGTGACTGTCCCAT
>NW_007734807.1:29389-31377 GCF_000696425.1 Galeopterus variegatus
GGAAGGAAGGAAGGAAGGAAGGAAGGAAGGAAGGAAGGAAGGAAGGAAGGAAGGAAAGACACTACTGAATTTAGGGTAAGAGGCTGTGACTGTCCCACACCCCTACCTCAATCAGCACAGCAGATTTAGCAGGGTGTGGTAAATCATGAAAACCAGCTGTTTCACTTCTGGAGAGGCCTCAGATGATTTGAGCTGGAGGTAAAAGACTCATGCACAGAAGCTTGGTCAGCAGAGGGACAATCTGCAATCTCAGTGAGAGAGAACGGAGGCCAGCAGCCATACTAGGCTGAGGTTGCAGTCCTTGTTAGGGGCTCAGCAGCAGATGTGAGATGGCAAAAGAGAAATCAGTAAACAGACTCTTTCAGAAAACAGAGGAGGGAGCAGTTTCAACTCATTCTATGAAGATACTGTCAGCTAATACAAAGCCACATAAAGTCATCACAAGAAAATAAAACTAAATATCGATATCCCTCATGAATACGCCTGCAAAACTCCATAGCAAAATATTGGTAAACCGAATCTAGTAACATGCAGAACACGTTGTACACTATGGCCAAGTGGGTTTTGTCCCAGGAATGCATGGTTGATTTAATATCCTACACATCTTGTTAACAGAAAAAGAAAAAAAAAAAAGCATGATCATCTCAATAAAAGAAGCAAAAGCATTTGACAAAAAAGTCATAGTTAAAACTCTCAAAAAACCAGAAATAGAAAGGAACTTCTTCAACCTGATAAAGGGTATCCAAGACAAACTTACAACTAATATTTTATTTAATGGTACAAACTGGATGCTTTTCCCATAAAATCAGAAACAAGGCAAAGATATCTGTTCTCATCAATTCAATCCAGTATTTGCAGTGGAAGTTCTAGCCCATTTAATAACACATATAAACGAAATTAGAGGCAAGTCATAAAACTTTTTTTCTTTGTTCTGAGATTACATGATTCTGTATGTAGAAAATCTGAAGAAATCTACAAAAAAAAAACCTCTTAGGATAAATAAATGAGTTTAGCAAGGTGGAAGAATAAGATAAAAATATAGGGCCAAGCCCAGGGTGCACTCGGGAGAGTGCAGCACTGGGAGTGCAGCAGTGCTCCCACCGCAGGTTCGGATCCTATATAGGGATGACCGGTGCATTCACAGCGCTCACTGGCTGAGCACGGTGCAGCCAGTCTCAAAAAGGACAAAAAAAAAAAAAAAGATAAAAATATAAAAATCAATCATATTTCTATATACTAAGAAAAATAATAAGAAATGAAATTAAGAAACTACCCATAATTCCATTCATGATAGCATCACAAAAGTCAAAATAAATTCAAAAGAAGACTTGTACCCACATCTCATTCAAAAAATACTCAGAAAGAGGAGTTCCAGTCAAGATGGCAGAATAAACGGTCCCCAGTGTCACTCTCTCCCACAAATCAACCAATTTACAACTATAAAAATGTAACATCAGCCAAGCTGGGGCCGCTGGAGCTCAGGGGAAGAGGAGGAGAGACCTATGGAGTGCATGAAGGCAGAAGAAGCCACGATGAAAGAAAAAACGGCTCGGAACGTTTCGGGTCATGGCCACTTTAATGCTGAGCACATGGAGCAGGAGCTGGCAGAAGCCACAGCTGTGCCCTTCAGAGGGGGTTGCTTGGAGGAAGCAGGGGAGAAGAAGGCCTTGGTGGCCCCCAGGACAGCAAGACCACTAATAGTGTTCCCAAGGACCAACGCAGGAGTAAGGAGCCAGAAGAGCTGGAAAAGGGGAGCCACTCAGAGGCCAGTGAGTCATTGCAAGGGACCAGCACACGGCCTGCTGCATGGGAAGTATTTGGAGCATGGGCTGTGGGGAAGACAGGCCCACCAGGAGAACACTGGGGACACAGCAAGGACAGCTGATCCACCCCCCCCAATCAGTGTAGGGCCACTGAGAGGTGACTTGTGGAGAATGCAGAATTGCCTGGGGTGCAGTTTAATGAAAAAACTCAGGCCCAGATCAGAG
>NW_007734807.1:31946-32562 GCF_000696425.1 Galeopterus variegatus
GTGGAGAATGCAGAATTGCCTGGGGTGCAGTTTAATGAAAAAACTCAGGCCCAGATCAGAGTTTCTATACAACCCAGGTACACCAGGTCTCTGGAGAGCTGGAAGTACCTATAAGGTCAACCATTAAACCCTGAGCTGCACAAAAAGCCTTCCCTAGGGAAACAGCAGTAAAGCAGAAATTTAGCTCAACAATACAGCTCGAGTACTGGTTCCCACAAGAAGTTTCCCCAGTTTTAGAAGTAAGCAAAGGACAAAAACTTAGTTCTGGCCCAAGCACACCATCAGCATCTTGGGGCCCGCCAGGAGACCTGAGGCTTGGAGTTGGGATCGGACATCCTGCCCACAACCAGGCAAATTGTCAGCACCTTGGGGGCCACCCAGAGTGCTGAGGTCTGAATCCGAGGACCAGATCCCCTCCACAACCAGGCACACCACCATGCTGAGGAACATGCCAAAAACATCACCTTCGTGTGGGTGGCCCACCACAGCCACCACAGTAGCCACAGCTGCTGTGAAAGTGGCTGGACATCACAACCACCATGCAGGTGGTCTGCCAGCCACTGGAGTGCATTGACACAAGGAGAGTCACCAGCAGAGATTAAGGAAAAGAAGAGGA
>NW_007734807.1:32577-33192 GCF_000696425.1 Galeopterus variegatus
CAAAGCCCATTCCAGAGTGACAGAAGAAGCATCTGCTCTATGATAATAGTGGGGGACCTGACCACACCTCTCAGCATTGGACAGATCATCTAGGTAACAAATCAACAGAATAACCATTACTCTTTCAGAGGAAAAGAAGAAATCTAGAATTTTCAGTGGTGGGAGGGGGAAGGGAAAAGGGGATAGGGAGAGATTGGACAAGAGGCATAAAGAATAAGTACAACTGGTAACAATATACATACTAGTAATAGTGATTTGATCAACATATGTCAGCAGTGAGTCCCAAAAATATGTATAATCAATTATGATTCAATTTTTAAAAAAACACAGAAATATGTAGATAGAGAAAAAGTAATAAAACAGTTACTCTTCTAAAAGTTGTTCCAAATATTTACTTTTCCAAAGCCTAACAAAGGGACAGGGTAGGAATACTGATCAGCTACAACATTTATCTTCTCCAATATCACATTTATTGCACAATTTCAAAATGTGTATGCAACTGACAATGGATAAAATGTTCTGTTAGAGTAGAAGATGAAAATACGGAAATCTTCCCTGCCTAATATAATGTTTTATTTTGTTCTGGCATTTGAATTTGAATTTATGTTTTGCTAA
>NW_007734807.1:33693-39771 GCF_000696425.1 Galeopterus variegatus
CCTGCCTAATATAATGTTTTATTTTGTTCTGGCATTTGAATTTGAATTTATGTTTTGCTAATGTGTTTCTAAATTCTCTTTCCTACGTCCAGTTTGCCACACTATCTGTTGAGAAAGAAAAAAGTAACACATGTATTGAGTAAATTATTGTTTTATTTTACATGTGTGTTATACCATAATACTGGAACTGGAGGGACCCCCAAAATCACAAGTTCATACTCTTCACTGAAAAGACTGTTTCTCTCATTCATGCACAAAACTACAAGATACTGATTTACTTCCAAAAGAACTTAGTGACTTTGGTTTGACTCACCCTATGCACGGCACAAACAAAAAGACATTCTACTTTCAAGGAAAGTTATATAAACACACATGCTATTACAGTCATTAAATTATTGATTTGTTGGTAAGACTGAAATGCAACTAAGTAAAACCAATTTTAAAAGAATGGACAATTTCCATAATCATATTAATACTCCAACACTGGAGGTGGTTTTCTGGAACAGTAGCAATGCCGTGGCAATGACTGTGTTAAGGAGAAGAAAATCTGCCAAAGAAGAGGATGCTGCTGGACTCATTGTGCCTGACAAAGAACAGGAAAGGATGATTGCAGTGAACGTTTTCATAACCTGCAGCTGATGAGAAAGTAAAGCCAATGCTGGTGGCAGCTGTAGCCTCAGTGCCTTCCTCCGTCACCACCATGAAGGACCGGTGAAGAAACTTCTGGGCATGCAACCCGGAGCGTGGAGACATTCCTGAATAGTCGGCTTTCTGCTCACTGAAGGCATCTCCCATCCCCATGGCTGCCAGGACATCCTCAAAATCGTAACTTTCCTCCACTTCAAACCGGGGCAGGTGTAAATTCACATTCCTTTCTTCCATATGCCCTGGGTTAGTCCACTCTACTAATTTCTCAGGAGTTATTTTATCTATAATCTATTTTTTTAAAGGAGAGCAGAAAGACATGATTACCAATAAAAAATTAAAATAATGTAACATTGATTTGTATCAACCAGAAATTATTAATTTCAGTAATAAACAAAACTAGAAATTTTATTTCACTAGACCAATTGTCTTCATATAGCAGGCAGTTGTCTTATATTTCTCTATCAAATAGAGAAATTATCTGTGTGTATGTGAAAATGTAATACAATAAATAAATTTTAATGATTAAAAATAAGGCATTTCTTATTATATCAATCTAATACATATTATTTCATTTGTATTAACCCTAGTCTTTATATGCATATATATATTTACATAATTGCAATTACAGTGTATGTTTATTTTTTTAATATGATGTAAACTTTTTCACACTACTGCATAACTCTCAAATATCTTCAAACAGCTAGAAAAATATTCCCATCAAGTTAATAAATTTTACCCAACATTCATCTATCCATTTACCTTACAAACATCTAGTATGTATCAGACATTATGATAATGCTGATAGATACTGTGGATAAAGAATAATAATTTCTATGAATTTCCAACAGTGTATTTAATGCTGAAATTACCGATTTGACTCAAAAGGCAATATTTTTTCTTCTGAATTATTTCCTTAGGGTAATTCCCACATCTGGGGTTTTTGAGTCAGAATATAAATACTCTTTAAGCTCCCATACATACTGCCATTTTGCTGTTCCAAAATATTAGTAACTTATAATGCTACTAGTAAAGTTTCGCAGCAATAGCTCCACATATGTTAATGTAGTAATATAGCAGGTATCATTTATTGAGTGCAGTCTATGTCCTAGACCCATTCTAGGCTGTTACATTTCTCTACATTACAACAGCATTACACATTAAGCACCATAAAGCCCAATCTATTGATGGGAAAATACTGAGATTCAAGCAATTTAAAAAGCTTCAAGGGTCAGAAAGTTACTAAAGGAACAGGGATTTAACACAAAGCCTTCCTGATTTCCAAAATATAGGACACTAACCACATTAATTTTTTAACTGTAAAATGAGTGGGACTAAATCAATGGGTTTAAGACTAAAGGTCTAAGAAAGAAATTCATTCAAAAGGTCCAAGAGCCTAGTAAATAGTATGCAAAATGTGCTATATACGTGCAGTTTGTGACATTTTCCCCAGAAAAGTGGTCCATAGATATCAACCACTTCTCAGAATGATGGATGACCTTTAGAATTATCATATAATCTTAAATGTTCATTCTAGCTTATTCCATCAAAATATTTTAGTATTGGTTGTTTTCAATAAACCAGATACAGTTTAATGCTTCTCTTTAGATATCCATCCATGGCTGCAGCACAGAGTGAGAAATATTTCCTATTTGACACTGCCAGACCCCAGCTCCTACTCAGAAGCCCTGTTTCCAGGCTTACCCAAACATGCCTTGGGACACAAAGCCTCTGGAAATGAAAGCAAGAATAGAGAGATGCAGGTGTTTACCTTCTCCAGACCATCTATGTCATTGGGCAGAAGCACAAACATGCTTAGGTCATTGTTTTTATATGGCATCCCCAGAATTTTGGCCTGCAAGTCCTCCAGGAAAGTGAAGCTAAAGGAGTGGCGTTGTGTCATCATCAGCACGGACTTACTCGTACTCTGCAACAGAGCACACAATGTCAAAAGACACAAGACCAAAGGCATAACGCAACAAAGTTACCTCACCGAAAATTAATTAGCTCAACCTAAAATAATGCTAAAGATCAGAGTCTCAGAATGAGCATTTGCTATCTACCAGTGTACGTTTGCTCAAATATGACTTTAGATTTTACATTCCATGTGTAAGTATATCAAGTACCTAAAATAAGAACCATACCTTATTCAGCCAAAATTTCTCCTCCTTAGTATTTTCTTTCTTAAACTCCTTGTCCCATTGCCCTTTAAAATAAACTGTGTTCACCAACACCAGCTTGGTGGAGTTACTAAGAGAGCCATCTGGAAAAAGGTCCTTGATTTTTTCTGCAAATGAGCAAACAAAAAAAAAAATTGGCTCATCTTCCAAATTACAAGTGGTATATATATATGGCAAATATGATGCAGATGGACTTGACTGATCACTGAAAACTCAGCCAGGTCAGCACCTGGAGGCCTTGCCAACAAAGTGTTCACTGGCGTAAGCAGGAAGGAGGTTCTCACTTTCCCCCTCACCTATTTATCCCGCTGGATAAATTGAGGTTGATGGTTAAGAGTCTGGGTTCTGGGACCAGATTGCCTCTGTTAGCATCCAGTTTTTCCTCTCATCAACTGAGGAATCTTGGGCAAGTTATTTAAGCTGTCTGTGCCTTAGTTTCCACATCTGTAAAATAGGAGTAAAACCTGCCTCATAGGGTCGTTGAAAGGAGTAAATGATTTAATACGTGTAAAGCATTTAGAACACTATCTGGCACATAATTAGTGTTAACCATTAGTATTCTTACCCATTCTATATAGTTACCACGTGAGATTTAGAGATTATTTTTCTATTAGAAAAGAAGTTGTCTCTAGGTTCAGCCCATCCTACACTAAATTCTAAAAAATACAGTTCAACCAATCTTTTTTTTTTTTCCTTTTTGTCTTTTTTCGTGTCCAGCAACGGACCGCAACCCTCAGTGTCGTGCCCATACCGGACCGGGACCGGCAACGGGATCGCAACCCTCGGTGCTGCACCCGCCCCTCGCTCAGCCAGTGAGCGGGAACCGGTCTGTATGTGGGATCTGAACCCTCGGCAGGAGCGCCACCACGCTCCCAAGCAGCGCACTGTAGCAGTGCGCCACCGGGCCAGCCCCAGTTCAACCAATCTTTTGATAAGCCCTTCTTTTTCTGCTTCTTTTAATTTTCTTTCTTTGGACTAAGCATGAAGAAAAAAAATGCATTCTGAAATAACAGAGTTCTTCCTAATAACTGGAGTAAAAAATGTAATCTGAAACTCTAACACTGAAGTATTAGTTATTGCTCCCCAGAGAGTATTTCCACATTAACATTCCCCTCCAGTGTTTATCAAATTCTCTGCTATGGATGGAGCTAAAGGTTGGTATTATCCCAGCACAATGCTCAGGTGAAGATGAGGCACAAATAGCCCCAGCTGTAGGCAGCAAAGACAGGTCTTGATGGGAGACCTGCATGTTTCTTACGTAAAGAGAGAAACCCTCTATGACATTGTCACTTAAAGACCCAGACTCAGAAATAAAGGCTCTGATATAAAGGAAAGAATGTAAACCCAACACAGGAATGAGTGCAATTTCAGGAGCCCCAAAGTTATGGTGATTTATGTCCACGTGCAAATAATTCTCCACTAAGTGTTTCCATGTTGTTGGCTTCCTGTCATCCCATCCCTCGTCCCCTTTGACTCTCTCCACATTTGCTGAGACCATTTCACCATCTGCAGTGCCCTCCCCCCTCCCCATGCCCATGCCTGCCCTCCTGACCCTGCAAAACCCAACTCGAATCCCCTCCAAAGCTTGTCCACCTGGCACCCCATGTAGTATGAAGACCAGGGCTTCACTCACAGTCCCGTGAGTGTTTTTGTGATGAATGTCCCACCCATACTCTACCATTTGTTTGACTTTCAACCCAGGAATTAATCTTCTTTCGACTTTCATCTGCTGCATTTATAAAATCAACCGGTTCCAGAAACGCATGGTAATATTTTTCAACATAATCTAAGTATTTCTTTAGGAAAAACAGAGAAAGAATAGAAAGAAGATGAAAAGTTAATTTATCAATTGCCAGCATCTCTAAATAAATTTATCTCTACATTAGGATGACTAATGTTGTAAGAGGGATTTTTATTTTTGGCCCTGGGTAAATCACTTTGAGTAACTCCATGCAGGTGCAATGGGGTTAAGGCAAAAATCAGGTTCAGATTTCCAGGACTAATAAGAAGCTCCCAAAGGTTCTGAATGTCTGGACAGCAGGCCAGAAGAGCACACCAGCGATATGGGCTGAACCAGGCAGGCAGCTCAGGTAGCATGCGCTCAGCACCCACCATCCTAACAGGGTCATTCAGTCATTCATGAATACCACTCACAGATGGGGTGACACAGAAAAACTTACCTGAAGGAAGAGATATGTTTTTTCTCCAAACAGCCTGTTGGCTATGTTCAGTTCATAATCATTAGTGAGTTTGCTTATTTCAGTCAAAAGCTTTTGGAATTGGTGATGTATCTCTTCTGTCTTCTCAGTCTTCAAAATCAAAACAAAAAACTCAATAGGTTATCTTGGCAAAAGCAAGACTAGCTTCTCCCCCAACAGAATGTGGCTACTGGGTCTTTCCCTCAGTTTGGCAGCCTTGAGGGAGACCCATGAGTCTGGTGTGGCCCCTGGAAGTCAGGTGGCTTTTACACAAATTGTATGATAACGTAAGTTACAAACAATCTCAGCTCCACAGAGAAACCTTCACCACCCCAACTCCACAGATCGTGCTTTTCTGACTTGGGTTGCACCTTCGGTCTCAAGTGTAATTGCAACTAAATGTGGCATAAGCTTATTTTTAGCTCCCCACAGGATTCTAAGCACCTGAGGAAAGTAGATGATTCGCCAAGTAATTCTCCAGATAATCCACTAAAGTTTGGAAATTCCTGTTCCAGACAAGTGAAATAAGGAAAGTAACTCCTGATAGAGTAGCCATTTATCAGAAATACATATTGGGCCAAAATGAGATTTATCCCTGTCTCTAGGAAAAACAAACAAACAAACTTTTCTAGACATCTTCAGTTTTCTGATTGAGGGCTGAGGTGTGCTCCACAGCAGAGCCAGCTGACCCAGCACTACCCCGTAACATTGTCCCATCGCCTGTTGAGTGATGTCTGGCTGGTTCAATTCATAGTGGATGCAAGGAAGAAACACTTAACTTTTGAACTGAATAAACTATTCTTGATTGAACCTGAGAACAGAAAGGCCATCTTTCTCTAGAATATGAGGCCCATGTGGACTTCCATTTGTTTGTTTGCTTGTTTGCCTTGTCTCTTAATTCATTACTGGTTTCTCAATGCCTACAGAAGTATCCTGCACGGGCCGGCCCGGTGGTGCACTGGATAGTGCGCCGCTTGGGAAGCGCGGCAGCGCTCCCGCCCGAGGGTTCAGATCCCACATACAGACCGGTTCCCGCTCACTGGCTGAGCGAGGCA
>NW_007734807.1:40771-51792 GCF_000696425.1 Galeopterus variegatus
AAAAAAAAAAAAAAAAAAAAAAAAAAAAAAAAAGAAGTATCCTGCACATATAGACACTCGGTTAATTTTTCTGAAAAATTAATGAACATTTTAAGAAATTCAAATTGAAAACGCAAAAGTGTTCTGCTCTAATAAAATACACGGGTACTTCAAAAAGTTCATGGAAAACTAAAATTAAAAAATACCACTAATCTTTCCATGAAATTTTTGAAATACCCTCGTATTGACCTTTGGCTACCTCCTTGCTACTATGAGCCTTTAAGTGGCTGTCAATTATTCTATGGCTGCTCAGATGGACTGAGATGTGGTGTGAGCAAATCAAGGTATTGGGGAGCCTGTGGGGAAGGATGGATTGAGGTAAAGAAAAAGACACAGTGAGTAATTCTCCAGTGGGCCAGTTGTGAGCAAGTTGATCTGCAAATGGAGGGAGGAAATGCCTCCTATCAAACAGGTTTGGGGTTTCAAGTTATACTACCTCTGTGGTCTAGGAAACCAAAGGCTAAAAAATTAATAAGTATCCCTGGGTTGGAAACATCCCAGGAACTTAGTACAGGAAAAAAATTATGTTTATTAGAAATCTAGTAACTACATCATAGCCCTCACTGGACTCCCACTGATTATCAGCCAGATATGAGGTCATATTCTAAAATTACAAATCATGAGAAAATAAGTCCCACATCAAGAATCAGAAAAAAATAGCAAACAGCCATTTTAGACCCACAGGAATTTAAATGTTGGCACTGTCAGACATCATATTTAAAAAGGAGTGTGTTGAAAATATTAACCAAAAAACTATTCAAAATATGTTTAAGGAATAAGAGACTATTAACAACTTTTAGGATGGCTTAATAATCAACTATAACATCTAGATATAAATATTCAATATGCATTGAAATTAAAAGCTCAATAGATGGACTAAACAGCCAATAAGGCACTGCTAAATTGGTGAACTAAATAAAATCAAGCTGAATAATTTATTCAGAATTCAGCACAAGGACAAAATGTGATGAAAATACATACGAAATTAAGAAATATGGACAATAGAGTAAGAATTCTAGCATCCATCCAAAACGTAAGAAAGGGGAATTATGTTATTCAAAAAGTGAAGTGGCTAAGAATTTTTCAGAATGGATAAAAGGTATGAACTTTTATATTCAAAAAGCACAGTATGTGAAAATCAGGGTAAATAAAAAATATTCACACCTAGACACATTGTAGTAAAATTCAGGAACAATAAAAACAAAGAGCAAAATTTAAATGCAGCCAAAGATAGATTACCTACTAAAGAATGCCAATTAAACCAACTTCTCAATGGCAACATTAAAAGAGGAGAGTAAAATGGTATCCTCAAAGGGTTGAGAAAAAATATTAACCTAGAATTCAAAATACAGCTAAGCATTCACTCAAGAACAAAGCAAACACAACCTGACAGCATCTATTACATGTAAATCTTTACTAAACAAACTTTCAAGAAGCGACATCAGCAAGATGGTAAGATAAAAAGCCCTGACCTCCTTCCCCCATAGAGAATTAACAAAATAAGGATAAACTGCCTTTGTGAGAAATCCAGAAAGGAATTAAGAGGTTCCTATAGCCCAGATAAGTGTGAAGCTAACTGCATTGAAGCCCGGCAGGAAAACTCTTGACACTCATTCCTCAGAGCCCCTCTCTATGACACAGCACTGTATGACTGGGAGAAAACTCCCAACACCTGATTTCTCCCTGAGGACAGAAACAGAAAAGTGGAACATATGCCCAGCATCCTGACCTTTGGGCAAGCTACCTGAGAGAATGCTTTCTGTCTTGCCTGAATCAAAGTGCTGAAAGGAACAGGGTATGAGGTTGGGGGATGCCAAGAACAAAAATGGTCAACATTCACCAGAGTCTGCTGTAGCACAGAGAGACAACAGGGAGCTTCTATTCAGGAGTTCCTAAGTAGAAACTGACAAAACTCTTCAATTAGTAGAGTACGTGCACAAACCCAGAGAAGACACAGACCCAGAAACGTCTTGAGAGATCTCCATAATCTCTAGCTAGTTGATTGGAGAAAGCCCTTCCTGTACTAAACCTAATCACAAGGACTGGGAGAGGTGGCCAATTTTTCAAATGCCAAAGACCAACAGAAGGTGACAAGAAATACAAAGAAATCGGAAACATAATCCAACCAAGTAATGAATTAAATCTATGGAAACTGACCCTAAAGAAATGGAGATATATAAATTATCAGACAAAAAGTTCAAAATAACCATCATAAGAATTCTCAATAAATTAAAAGAAAGCTTAGATTGGCAACTAAATGAAATCAGGAAAATGATATGTGGACAAAACAATAATATTAACAGAGATAGAGATTACGAAGAACACAACAGAAATTCTGGAACTAAGGAATAGAATAACTGAATTGAAAAATTCACTAGAGAGATTGAACAGCAGACTTAATGAGGAAGAAGAAAGAATCTGTAAGAGATAGAGATTACGAAGAACACAACAGAAATTCTGGAACTAAGGAATAGAATAACTTAATTGAAAAATTCACTAGAGAGATTGAACAGCAGACTTAATGAGGAAGAAGAAAGAATCTGTGCATTGAAAGATGCGACATTCGAAATTACTCAGGGAGAGGAGGAAAAAAAAGAGTGGAGAAAAGTAAACAGAGCCTTAGGGACTTGTGAGACATCATCAAATGGAACACACATTATGGGAGTCTCAGAAAGAGAAAAAGAGAGTCTATTTGAAGAAATAATGGCTGAAAATGTCCCAAATCTGAGGAGATAAATGTACATAGAAATTCAAAACCTCAAAGAGCTCCAACTAGGATAAAGATTAAAAACAAAAAAACCTACACCAAAACATATCATGATCAAACTTCTAAAAGTCACAGACAAAGAGAGAATCTTGAAAGTGTCAGGAGAAAAGAAATGGGACATGTGCAAGGGAGCTCCTATTATATTATAAGAGGATTTCTCAGCAAAACCTTGAAGGCTAGAGGGAGTAGGCTAATATATTCACAGTACTAAAAGAAAAAAAAACATGAACCAAGAATACTATATCCAACAAAATGTTCTTTCAAAAACAAAGAAGAAATTAATACTTTTTCAGATAAAGAAAAGCTGGGGAGCTCATCACCATTAGACCTGCCCTACAAGAAATGCTAAATGGAGTCTTTCAAGTTGAAGTAAAAAAATGATAAATAACAGCATAAAACCATATGAAAATATAAAACTGCCTGGTAAAAGTAAACATATAGGCAAATATAGTAAATATATAGGTAACCACAAACAAAAAATCTATAGGGTATACCTAAAGGGAAATGAGAAGATAATCAAAACATGAGACTACAAAGAATATCAATAAAGCACAAAAGAAAGCAGCAAGAGAGGAAAGAGGGGACTAAAATGCTATAAGACATACAGAAAACAACTAATAAATGTCAACAGTAAGTCCTCCCTTATCAGTAATTACTTTAAATGTAAATGGATTAAACTCTCCAATCAAAAGACATAAATTGGTTGAATAGATTTAAAAAAAACTATATCCAACTATATGCTGTCTCCAAGAGATTCACTTTCAAGTTAAGGACAAACACAGCCTAAAAATGAAGAGATATTTCATAGAAAGTGGAACTAAAGAGAGTAGATGTGATATTCAGAATATATAAGGAACTTACACAACTCAACAACAACTGAACGAAAAATCCAATTTAAAAATAGGCAAAGGACTTAGATAATTCTCCAAAGAAGATATACAAATGACTAACAAGCATATGAAAAGATACTCAACATCACTAATCATAAGAGAAATACAAATCAAAAACACAGTGAGGTATTAATTCATCCCATTGTAATGGCCACTATCAAAAGAACAGAAAATAACAAATGTTGGTGAGGATGCAGAGAAAATGGAACCCTTGTGCATTGTTGACAGGAATGTAAAATGGTGCAGATGTAATGGAAAACTGTACACAGTGTCCTCAAAAAAATTAAAAATAGAATTAACATATAATCCAGCAATCCCACTAAATAAATTCAAAAACAGGATATATACTAAAAGAATTCAAAACAGGATCTCAAAGAAATATTTGCACACCCATGTTTATTGAAGCATTATTCACAATATCCAAAAGGTGGAAGCAACCCAATGTCCACCAACAGATGAATAAATACGTAAAATATGGTACATACATACAATGAAACATTATGTGCCTCTAAAATGAAGGAAATCCTGTTAATGTCTCAACATGAATGAATCTCAGGGATGTTATGCTAAGAAAAGTAAGCCAGTAACAACAGGACAAATACTGTACAATTCTACTCTTTGTATGAAGTATCTAGAGTCATCAAAATCATAGAAACAGGAGTAGAAAAGTTAATGCCAAGGACTGTGGGGAGGAGAAAGGGGGGATTAATGTCTAAGGGGTATAGAGTTTCAGTTTCACAAGATGAAAAGGTTTTAGAGATCTGTTGCACAACAATGTAAATATACTTAACACTACTGAACTGTACATTTAAAAATGGTTTAAGATGGTAGATTTAATGGGGGGGGGTTTACTACAATTAAAAAAAGAAATTTCAAAAAAATGTATTACAGAAAGAAGCTTAATAATCCTGGAAGGAAAGCTGGAGTCCAAAAAAGTACAGTGAGCAAAGAAATTGGCAAATATGAACAAATCTAAACAAATACAAACATATTACACAATAATGACAATGTCCAATTTTGGAATATATAATATGATAACAGAAAAAATATTGAATAATAATAACTTAAGGTAGAAGCAGAGCTTTTAAAATTCAAATATTCCAAAATTTGTGCATTGTTCAGAAGAAGGATAAAGCTATTTATTAAATTTAATCTTTAAGTGAAGTACATAGATTAAAATATGTGTAGCTCTGAAAGAATGAATATAAAATTTTGACTTCAAAAATAGTAAAAATAGTAGTGGAGAGTGACATTTCATTTTGAAAAGACATATGCAATGATTAAAACACAGAGAGTTAAAAATAAAAAATTGAAAAATATATTCCAGGAAAATACCAAAAGAAGGCTCACATAGATATGATTATGTGCAACAAAAATATTTAAACCATAAAATGTTATACATATTGGGAAAAAGTTTAATTCACTAGAAAGATATTAAATTTTTAAAAATCAGAGTACCAAATAATGTCCTCAAAATATATTGAGCAAAAATGTGACAGAAATAGAAGATGAAATTATCAAACCAACTGTCATAGAAGATTTTAACACATCTCATTTAGTAACTGATAAATCAAGTAGAAAAAAATATTGTTAAGAATATAAAAAACTTCAGCAACAGAATAAACAAGTATGCTCTAAGTGGTATATAGAAGTCTACAAGCAACAAAACAGAGAATATTATCAGTTACACGGCTTTACAGAGTAAATTGATCACTTACAAGGCAATATAGCATGTCTTCAATCTTAAAGAAACAGTACCTTATAAAACAAGTTGCTTATTACAAAACAATTAAGTTAGAAATCTGTAGCAAGATAACTAAAACAAAACAAAATATAAAAACAAGGTGTAATAACTTATGGGGCAAAGTTACACGGCTTTACAGAGTAAATTGATCACTTACAAGGCAATATAGCATGTCTTCAATCTTAAAGAAACAGTACCTTATAAAACAAGTTGTTTATTACAAAACAATTGTTAGAAATCAGTAGCAAGATAACTAAAACAAAACAAAATATAAAAACAAGGTGTAATAACTTATGGGGCAAAAAACAAAGAAATCATACTTTAAATTTTAAAATACTTATATGTGAACTATAATTTTGAGTTAAAATTTGTGAAATGTAATGAAAGATGTGAAAGCTGTTCATACAGAAAATTCCAAAACATCACTGGAAGACATTAAAGACCTAAATAAATAAATTAATGTACTGTTTTTGTGAATTGGGAAATTCAATACCATAAACACGTGAATGCTGTTGAAATTGATGTTTAGATTCAATATAATCTAAATAAAAATGATAGTAAGTTTTCTGTGAAACTGACAAACTGATTCTAAAATGTATGTAGCCATCAATGGTGATAAAAAGTAACAAAGCTGAGGACGTATATTACCAGATTCTGAGACCTATTATAAAGCCATAGTTACTAAGACAGTTTAGTATTAGCACAAGGAGAACTAAATAAACCAATGGAATAGAACAGAGAATCCAGAAACAGATTCATATTTATATAGGGTCACCTGATTTATTACAAAGGTGCCACTGACAATGTAAATGTAAAGTAAATGCAATGTAAATGGTGTAAATTTCAGCAAGTGGAATGAGGATAACATAAAAAACTATCTTCATGACTTTAAGGTAGGCAAAGATTTTATAAACAGGACCCAAAAGGCACTAACCACAGGAAAAATGTTGATAAATTAGACGTCATTAAAATTATGAAATTCTGTTCATCAAATGGCATCGTCATTAAGAGAGTAAAAACGTAAGTGACAGAGTGAGAAGAGATATTACCAATACCTATATCTGACAAAAAGTTCATATCCAGATTATACAAAGAGATTTTACTAATTAATAAGATAAAGATAGACAACCCAAGGGAAATAATATGAGAAAAAGACTCAATAAGTATTTCATTTAAAAGCTCTCCAAGTGACTAATAAGCATATGAAAAGGTGCTCAACATAATTGCTTATTAAGGAAATGCAAATTAAAATTACAAGATACCACTATACACCCATTAGAAAGAATAAAAATTTTTTAAAGGATAGTACCAAAAGTTGACAAAGATGCAAAGCAGCTGGAACTTTTAATCACTGTTGGTGGCATGTAAATTGGTACCACCATTTTAGAAAACTATTTGGTGGCATCCACTATAGCTAACCATACATACTCCCTACAGCCCAGCAACTCCACTTCTGGGTAAAAATCCAAGAGAAATGACTTCATATTTGCAACAAAAGACATGTACAAGAATGTTCATACTAACTTGATTCATAATAGCCCAAAATGAAACCAACCAAGTGTTTATTTATCAACAGAAAAATGAGTAAACAAATTGTGACGTAGTTGTAAAATAGAATATTCACAGCAACAAAAATAAACTATTGATACACACAATGTGACTATATATCACAGACACAATATTGTACCAAAAAAATGATGAAAATAATCAATGATGATAAAAGTCCAGCATAACAGTAGTTACCTTTGGGTGGTAACTGGATAATGACTTGGAGGAAGTGTTCCTGAGTGCTGGCAAAGTTCTATATCTTTATCTGGTTCACAGTCACATGGGTATATTCACTTCACAAAAGTTAATAGAACTGTATGTTAAAAATTTGTGCTTCTTACTGTACTTCAATTTTTAAAATTTGTAAATGAAAAATAAGCCCATAAAAATCCAAAATGGAAATATCCAGCTTTTTTAAAAACATTTTTTAAAGGTTATTTGTGGGATGCAACTACAACTAAAGTATTTCTCCAGGGGAATTTGATACAATTACAAACTTAAACTGGGAAATAAGAAAGTTAGAAAATTAATGGCTTAAGCTTTCAACTTGGGTTAAGAAAAGCATAATCATCCCAGCCATCAATCCGCCCACAAAGAAAATGTTAAGGAAGAATACATGAGAGTAGGAATTATTGAAGTAGGAAATAAAAATAATGTTAGAGAGTATAACAAGTAGCTTCTTTACAAAGACATAAAAATAGATCACACTTTGAAAACATTGATAAAGTAAGAGAATAAAAAGAAACAGCACTGGAAACACAATGGGGGGCATTGCTGCAGATAAAACAGAGATCTTAAAAGGCAGTAAAGGAAATCATGAACAACTATATTCCAATGATATTTTAGTAAACAAAGTAAACAGAAAATAGACCTAAAACATTACTTTAAATTGACTAAACAAGAAGCCAAAAAGCACCTTATACTTGTTAAAGAAATTCACCAAGTAATAAAAAATCTAAACCACCAAAGAAAAAAGAAACACACAAAAAAAATCATCAGGCCCAAGGAGTTTTAATCCAAATTCTACCCCAAATTGAAGCATGTTTCTGAACTTACATAAATTCTTCTAGAGAATAGAAAAGAAAGAAATAGTCCCCAATTTGTTCGATGAGTCTAGTGTTATTTTGATAACAAAACTGGACAAGGACAGTATGAGAAAAAAATATTACTGACTGATCTTGTTTATAGTACACATTATTTTAAAACTCCCAGCAAAATACTAGCAAATCCAGTTCAATACTGCATAATTTTTAAAATATCATGACCAAGTTCATTATTCATCCACAAATGCAAGAATGACAACATTAGAAATTCTATTAATGTAATTCACTCCATTAATAAAGAAAAGAACTATATGAACACCAATAGGTACAGAAAATATATAAATATCTGTAACTATAGCTATAAATATAGATATAATGTGTGTAAATGAATGACTGGCGATTGTAAGGCCAGTGGGATTTCAGCCCCGACTCTCCCTGGACAACTGTTATGAAATGGGCCTGTATACACTGCTGAAGGTAATAAATATTGGCATAATCGCTTTTGCAAATAATGTGGCAATATTTAATAAAGTTGGACATGCATATACCCTACCTCTCAGGTATACTATAGACTAGTGCTATCCTATGGAATATAATGTAAGCCACCTACATAATCTTAAATCTTCTAGTAACCACATTTTTAAAAGTAAAAAGAAACAGATAGATTTTAATTTAATTTTATATTATATCTAACCCAACATTTCAAGAATGTCATCAATTTGACAGATGAGGTTACTTCAAAAGTTCATGGAAAGATACATAATATCTTTCACTGCTATTTTTCCATGGACTTTTTGAAGTACCCTCATATAACTACAATAAGTATGAACTATATATTAATATATGATAAATACCACACATTATTTCAACAAAAATAATATATAAAAATTAATATTTTACATTCTTTTGTCATATTAAGTTCTTGAAATTCGGTGTGTATTTTACACCTACAGCACATCTCAGTTCAAACTAAATACATTCTAAGTGCTCACTAGCCACCCGAATGGCTACCATATTGAATGGCTCAGAACTGCAGATACTCTTATCCATGTAAGATAGAGACTTCTATAAAAAGGGTCACTTCAATATTATTTTTAATAGGAAGGAAGGAAGGAAGGACCCATCAACAGGATAAGTGGATAAACAGCTGTGAAAATGAATCAACTAGGTCTGACTCTCCACCTAAAATAAATGAATCTTGTAAACATTATGCCAAAAATAAGCTTGCAACAAATAATGACAAAAAAAGATATTGTATGTAATGAAACAATGAATACATAAGAATCAAGAACACCTAATTTAGGACAGTGGTCCTCTCTCAGAACCGGGTGGGGGTGTGCTCAAGGAAGGCACGTAGGGGACATCAGCTGATTTGGTAATGGTTTGATTCTTACACTGGGAGGAGGGAGTTAAATGGTATTCATTGCATTATTCATTATACCTTTCGTACATGTGTCATAAGATATTACCATCAATATTTAAAAGCAACTTTTGGAATACTCTCAATTCATATGATAAATGATACACATTAAGCCTGTCTCTGGGCAAATCACTTTACTCATCTGTTTCTCCATCTATTAACTGAGGAGATTAAAGTACATGACTTCTATGATGCGTTCCAGTCCTAATATCTTTTCAATTAATAATTCTGTTCTTCTTTGTACCTGTGCAGCTCACAGAAAAATTCTGGGGAGTGGACAGAGCTACTACACAGGGCTTTATAGCTTGTGCCCTGCACAAAGCTGATATTCAACTCCCACCCACTCATCAAGCCCTTCCTTCACCCAGCAGTAGGACATCTATCCAAGGGAATGTGCTTTTTACTAATTTTTTTAAAAGTTTCTGTATGGGTTATCATGCTTGGGAGGGAAAATGCACTGAAAAGAACTGTGCTCCTCAACTGAGTGGACCTCGGAGCAGCTATCTGACCCAACTCTGCTGTGCAAACCCTGGTGTGAAACCCTGACTCTCCACAGATGCAAGTGAGCTCACCCAGACAACCTAGTCTTTTGGAATTGTGAAATGAGCAGCTCATTTTGCTGGGTGATTTGAGTCATGGTTTTATGAGGACCTATGACTATCGTCAGAGCA
Organism: Galeopterus variegatus; assembly: GCF_000696425.1. NCBI lineage: Eukaryota > Metazoa > Chordata > Mammalia > Dermoptera > Cynocephalidae > Galeopterus > Galeopterus variegatus. Next base: position 50,894 of record NW_007734807.1, read on the forward strand.
GTTGCGCCCTTCCTGAGAGTTCTAACCATCTCCTGATGCTACCCCTGACCTAATGGACCACGTTTGGGCAGACTGTCCTTTAGGTGAGAAATACTAGAACACTAGAGCTGGAAGAGACCCCAGGAAGTCATTATTTTTTAAGTAAGACATTAATAGTACAGCTAAAAATACAAGTGGAATTTAGCAACAATATCCCCTACTGCTACCACCATCACCACTGGGTGAGTTACCAGTGTGTTCCAGATGCTTTTAATGGATGCTTTACAGAGGCCCAAAGAAGATAAAAACTTGCCTGAAGTAGCATAGCTCTGCAGTAACTGAACCAGGACTTGAACCCAAATCTGTTTAACTCCAAAATCCACCCAATCTGCTGTGAAGACTTTTTCAGTTTATTAGCCTTTACCATTTATATCATAGTGATTGTTGTCCATTAAAGCTAAGGTCTCTTCTTAATGTTTATAGAGTTTATTATTGTTGTATAATCCTAGCAACATTACTTGGCTGCAGTGATTTATTATTACTTAACAATAAGTGTGAAGTGTTACCTCTTTCATGCCTTTCCCAGTCTTTTTCCCCTAGGACCCCACTCCTAAAAACCAGCCATACTGAAGGTTGTAAGACACATGTCCTCACCTCTTTTTCTTCAGCCTTGTTTCTTGAGCTCTCAGTGTCTTTTACAGAGCAAAACGCCTGAGAAGGACAGAAAATGTTATTGTGGTGGTCAAAGCAAAGGAAACCTTGCGCCGAACCCGTCAGGGGAAAAGGGGTGGTTTTTTAAAAAAAAAAAAAAAAAAATCTCAGTGGTATACAGGTAACATTTCTCCTTGCAAAATTATGAAAAGTTGTAGGATGCCCACTCATCTCTTTTGAGGAGCCTACACCAATGCATCCATTCAAGT
>NW_007734807.1:52278-61963 GCF_000696425.1 Galeopterus variegatus
AAAAAAAAAAAAAAAAGTGGGGTTTATGGGTCAGCCCCGTGGCTCAGTGGCTCACTCCGGAGAGTGCAGCGCTGGTAGTGCCGAGGCCGCGGGTTCGGGTCTTATATAGGGATGGCCAGTGCGCTCACTGGCTGAGCGTGGTGCAGACCACACCGTGCAGAGGGTTGCGATCCCCTTACCGGTAAAAAACAAAAAACAAAAAAAAAAACAACAACTGGGGATTATTTTACTTTTTTCAGTAGCTGTTGCTCTTCACACTGCCTTTAATTAGGAGAGCAATGGCTGTGGACAAGGCCACTAACCCACCCCCACTCAAAGGAACGTCGCATCAGGAGCAGATGGCAGTGGTCCGTGGAGAGGGAAGAGGGCTTCCCCGGGAGACCTGAAAGTGCCCTGTGTCTTCCTCATCTCTGTTCCCGGCCCCCAGAAACGAGTCTGTGCATGGAAAGCCAAGGAAGCCCCCTACCCTCTGCAACTGGGAGGAGGTGGCTCCCCGCGCCCCCAGGAGGAGCATGCCGATGGCAGCTGAGATGCCCACAGGGGAAAAGAAGATGTTGCCATCGTTTGTCTTCTTCAGCTCTTTGAAAAGATCAAACCCAAACCGAGTGCTTGCTGCGCCGAGCGAATCCATGATGATTTCAGTGCGATCTAGAACAGTGACAACAAGAATCAAAACTGAACATTTCCTCTTCACATTCGTATCTCTCTGTGTCATGGGAACCCTTCCTGCCCCTCTTCCACTTCCTACATTGACCCAGAAAAGAGGGATTTCGCCCCTCAGTGAAAGGTCGCTGCCGCCTGCTTCTCACCCCTGTGCTGACAGGAGACAAAGCAGCTGGAGTCTGGCATCATCCCCTGGCTCTCAGTTCTCATTTCCCCAGAGAGCGGGGTAAGCGCCTTAATGGTTTTACCCTTTCTCCTTCTGTCAGAACTTGCCTGCCTCTGCCTGCCGCCACGTCCTCCTGTGGAAAGCTTCCCCGGGCTGACCCAGCCCTGTCCCGCCCCATGTCCAGCTTGTCCAGCCACTCGGCCTGTGACGAGGCAGGGGCAGGTGTAGGAATCCCCGCCTGCCTCAAATCCAGACAGTGTTCTCCAGTCCAGCCTTCACATCAATAAAGCTGATCGTTCTTTTCTTATCTGATGCTTTCTGTTTCTCAGCTGATTCAAAATCCAGTCCAGAGAGTGGCAGAATTGACCCCAATCCGTAATTGCATTAAAACTAGACTCAGATTGAGTTTTCCCTAAAGGACAATGACATATCTCAAGTCATGGATTATTAGGTGACAGAGAAAGGGTTTTCTTTTTTATACTTTTCCGTATTGTTTTAGGCTTGTACATGAGCTTACATTACTTTTGTTATCTCACAAAAAAATAATTTTTAAAGAGTGATTAATATTTACCAAAGATAAATATGTAGAATAGGTTTTATGTTTTCTTCATTACTAGCTACATTATAACTAGTTAATAAAGGTTTTAAGAAGAGTCCTAGAACAAGAATAAGATTAATGCAAAATAAAATTTTTGAAAGCCCACATACTTGGGCGGTTTTTGCTCTCAGAGGCTCATTCCTGCTAAGACATCTCACATCTGGTGTTAAAGCTTCAGTTTCATTCTCAGGTTTCCTTGCAGGGATTCTTTGCAGGTTAACTCAAAAACAAAATGAATTAACTTACTGTCAAACATGATGAAGAAGATATGTTATCATGGCTGCACAGGCCCCAATTAAATAAAACCACCTCAAGGAAAGTCTGCGCACAATAAAAGTACTGCTTTCAAATCAATAAATATCGGTGTTCTCAAAATACAGAAGTCTTAAATTGGATTCAAAAGAAGAACTTACCTGGCTTTTGGAGAGACGGAGGTAGCCGGGCAAGGATCAAGGAAGCATATGTAAAATGAGCAGTTGAGATCATTAATTTATGGTTCTCTCTCCGCCTCTCCCTAGTCATTATAGTTTGCATTTCCAGTGAAACAACATTGGTTTCTCAATGATGATTTCCCTAATAAAATTAGCACGTGAGGTTTATGACAAGACCAAGGACTTAATTTCCTATTTTTTCATTCATGGTCACAAAGTTATGCACTTGAAGTTGTCAGCAATTTTGTTTAACTATAGCTCAAATAGTATGCACCTTAGACATAGGAAAAATAGAGTTTAAATCCCAAAGTCTCCAAAATCCCTTAGAAATTCTTTTCTTGGAGTCCAAGCATAAAGAGATCAAGATTAACCAGAGAACAAAACAAGATCAAAGCAGAAGCTCAATCCAGGACTAAAGGGTAGGATTAGAATGGCCAGGTCAGTTGAATTATGACCCAAAGGAAACTTCATCTCTAATGATATCAGGGATCCTCTGGCAAAAACTCTTTTGGTTTTCCACTCAGTGGTTTTCCACCTTGGACGCACATTAAAATCTCCCGGGGAGCTGAAGAAACATCTATGTTCAAGCCCCACCCCAGACCAACTGAGTCAGCATCTCGGGGATGGGAACCAGGCATCAGAATTTTTATTACCCCAGGTGACTACAATATCCAGCCAAGGCTGGGAACCACTGGTTAATACCCTGATGAAGATATGAATTAATTGCATACTTTACTCAACACAGATGTGCAGGGTTGTGTCCTGACAAGCCATTCTCTGTAATGAAGTTAGTTTTGCAGTGGCGTTATTTGGGGGTGTCAAATAAGTGCAAATGCAAAGAAGGAAATGAAAGAAAACCATCCTTCTAGAAAAGTACAAGAAAAAGAAGTGAGAAAAGTCTGGGCAGGCAGCTATACACATACATACGTATATACATACACACAACTACTGTTATTCTCAAGAAATCTGTCCATTAATTATGAAATCTCTTATTTTAATTCATTCAATAAACATTTATTGAGTCTACTATGTACTAGACACTGTACTAAAAATCAGTAATTCATAAACACTTAATAACCTCACTGATTTCAGGAAAACAACACTACCAAAAAAAAAAAAAAAACTCAATAGGAAATTATACCTCCAGACTCCAGTTTTTCCAGCCAACCCTGGAACACTTCCACTGGCTCTACTAGTTCATTAAAAAAAAAAAAAAAAAAACAGTGCTTGGATTATTCTCAGCTTTAATCTTCAGTAAAGGGTGTGAAGATTTATCATTGTTGCGATGCAGCAACTCATAGAAGGGCATCTTAGCTCTTCCCTCTGCCTAAGGTAGCACCTGCTTAGAAATACACCCTCTCAGGGTATGGGTCATGTATGTACCAGTCTCAATACTTATAATTTGCTTTTTTAATATTTTTTTATTATAGCTCTTTAAGCAAACTCAAAGCAGTATTTAATTGACTTTGCCTTTTCATAGCCACTGAGAAACATGAAAATTGAGTAAGGTTTAGAAAGAATTAACTCTGAGTTATTGAATTATGAAAGTTATTAGAATCAAAATGGAGACACTTGTGTTAAAATAAAAAACCGACAAATAGAACCTGAGAAGGCCATGAAAGAAGGGGTCTCATACATAAGTAAATAATAACAAAATAACAAGAACTATCACAAAGACTACAAAAACACAAGTTTGCACAAAGGCCATCTCAACCTTATGCACATATGCAACACATGCAAAAAATATTTCTGTGAGGACATCTGTCCAGCAACTTCCTGTTCAACCTCTCACTGGCACCACCCTAGTTATTAACTCTTGTACCCAAGGATAATTTACCTCCCTGAATACGCACATAGTTTTCTGTGGCACATGTATTCCCATAGCAATGCCTATTCCCAAATAAACATCATTTTCTTTTAGACAGCTTCTCTTTGTGTCTGTTATTTAAGTTACAGAGTTAACCTCACATGCCTATAAAATCGAAATGTTAGTTTTTAAAAATGACATCACCCACTTTCCACATGCCCTCTGCTTTTTCCTAAAACCTTTCTTCTAACACCCTGCTTTCACAGGGAAACCTGGCTTTCCCCTGAAGACCACTACATTCCACAAAGTATTCTCTGGGAACAGCATCTCATATTTTGGGATCAGAAAGCAAGGTCTCCATTCCTATTCACCCTCCTACTCTCACTTCCTCTAAGCCTTTCTTCCTTTAATCACCTTCAATGTTCCCCTTTGGAAACTTACACCATTAGGCTGTGTTGCCCTTTCCCCAACCATAGACCCCTCTGGTACTCTGCACATGATTTTCTGTCCACCCTGACTGCTACCACCACTCTGCACATCACCATTCATGCTGGTGGCGTCTCTCACCTCCCTGACCTTCACCTTCCCTCTCCTATCGTAACCCACTCACATGGTCATGCACTGGTTGTTGTCATCGCCAGGAACTAACTGCTCCTGTCGTAAATTGCTGGACACCAAAATACCTCCATCTGGCTAGATCACCATTCTTTTTCTCTCTAAACCTAAGTTTCAATGTCCTTATGACCTACAATGATTATCCCTCTCCTATCGTAACCCACTCACATGGTCATGCACTGGTTGTTGTCATCGCCAGGAACTGCTCCTGTCGTAAATTGCTGGACACCAAAATACCTCCATCTGGCTAGATCACCATTCTTTTTCTCTCTAAACCTAAGTTTCAATGTCCTCATGACCTACAATGATTGGACCCCTCTCTATTCTTTTATCAGTCTCTTCTTTTTAGCATCAAAACTGTCCCAAAGGTAGAAAATATGTTAATGATTAACAACAGTATAAATGATTCCTATATTCACAAATGAAGAGAGGAAATAAGCCCTGAAGCAGAGATGTGATGGGTTCAAACCCTGCCCCATACTCAGTTTTGGTACAACATCTGCATGTCTATTACTGATACTGACTTGTAACATTTTTTTCCACCAAGCATATAATGTTGCAGTGGATGCTGCCATGTCCCAACCAGATTCCTTTTACCAGTCAGTACATCTATCACCCAGATGCCCTTTTCTGGGGTGAATAATTCTCAGCTAAATGGGAGTCACCTGCCAGTAAGCTACAAACCTATCCACCTCCCCATCTGGGGCACACCTCAGCCATGACTCACTGGCATAAGATATGAAAGGACAGCCCCTTTGCATCAGGTAGGACTTATTTTGTAGTGCAATTTCTGCTCCAGACTCCCCCAGAGGAGCAGACTGAAGCCAATTTCTAGCTGACACCACATGATTGATTCACATTTTTCCCTCGCCCTGTCCTCTTTCTCAAAGAAACGCACCCACCCACTCCCCCAAATATTACCTAAACAAAAATCCCTGTCTTTGCATCTGCTTCTAGGGTACATGACTTAAGACAAAAGTGTTTTAATATCTATTCCAAGCCCCTCATTGTTTATGCTTTCCCAAAATTCCTTGGCAATTCTTGCATATATTTTCCTTTAGATAACATTTTTAATCAGTTTATCAAGACCTATGAAAAATCCTCAGGATTTAGATTGGAACTCTCTAGAATCAATACATCAAGTGGAAAAAATTGTCATCTTTACATATCGAGTATGTGCATCTTGCATATCCTTCAATAGAGTTTATAGATAGAAAGAGAGAGAGAGAGAATCAGCTTTCTCTTTGTGATCGAAAACAAAACAAGTATGCCCACTACCACTGCTTCCATTCAAAATTGAACCAAAGATCCTGGCAAGTGCAATAGGGCAATTAATTAATTGATTGATTAGTCAATTATTTAAAAGATAAAATAATTTGAAAGGACAAATAAAATTATCATTCACAAAGGAATTGAGACATATGTTATGGGAATTCAAAAGTGAGTTTAGCAAGATTGCTGAATACAAGGTCAATATCAAATATTTTTAATATACTAGCAACATACAGTTAAAAAAGTCTTAAATATATAATTTTAAAAAGTATCAAAAGCTATGTGAGGTAGTTTATATATTAATTAGCTAGATTTAGTCACTGCACAATGTACATAGACTTCAAAACATTATGCTGGGCATGATAAATACACATAATTTTATCTGTTGTCTTAGTCCACTTTTAACAGAATACCCAAAACTGTATAATTTGTAAAGAAACAAAACTTATTTCTTACAGTTTGGGAGGCTGGGAAGTCCAAGGTCAAAGGGGCTCATCTGATGAGGGCCTTCTTCTGGTGGGGACTCTCCACAGAGTCCCAAGGCAGTGCAGAGCATCACACGATGAGAGGACAAGAGCGTGCCAACGTGCTCTCTTCCTCTCCTTATAAGCACCAATCTACTCCCATGATAGCCCATTAATCCATTAATCCATTAATCAATGAATAAATTAATACATTCACGAGGGCATAGGTCTCATGATCTAATCATCTCATAAAGGCCCCCACTTTTCAAATATGTTAGTTATATGATATCTTAATACTGTTATTATGTGGATTAAGTTTCAACATGACCTTTGGAGAAAAGAAACATTCCAACCATAGCATCTGCAAATTTTTTATAAATAAAATAATAGAAAAGCATCACTTACCTAGTAAATAGGAAATATATATAAACCTCTACATAGAGAAAGATTAAACATAATTTAGAGCAATTAAGAAGTCTAATTAAATGGAGACAAATATGTTAGTTATATGATATCTTAATACTGTTATTATGTGGATTAAGTTTCAACATGACTTTTGGAGAAAAGAAACATTCCAACCATAGCATCTGCAAATTTTTTATAAATAAAATAATAGAAAAGAATCACTTACCTAGTAAATAGGAAATATATATAAACCTCTACATAGAGAAAGATTAAACATAATTTAGAGCAATTAAGAAGTCTAATTAAATGGAGGGATATATTTTGTTTAAAGTCTGAAAGACCTGTCAATAGAAACATATCAATTTTCTCAAAATTGATTGCTGCAATCTTAACCAAAATCTCAGAAGGTTTCATTCTTTGAAAAATTGGCCAACTGATTCCAAATTTAAATAAAATAGCAAAGGGTCAAGAATAGCCAAAACACTCTTGAAAGAGGAAAGAGAGGTATACCTATATCAGATATTAAGAGTTATTAAATAATTAAGTCAGTATGGTTTTGGCAAAGGATAGGCCAGAACAAAGGCCCAGAAGAATATGGATGCACATGTGCACACTTGATTTTTTTTAAGTGTTTCTACAAAGCAGTGGGGAAAGAGTGGGTTTTTTGAACAAATTATGCTGAGTCCATTGAATATCCATACAGGGAAAGAGGAATCTTGACAACTACCTCACACCATATGCAAATTTCCATTCTAAATGGATTGCAAAGCTAAATGGAATACACAAAGCATTTATAGTAATAGTAAAGATTAACAAATTGTACTGCATAAAATTTGAAATTTTTTCCTAATCAAAAGACACTACCAAAGTTGAACATATATATACCATGACCTAGCAATTCCACATCATGTATACACACCACATAAAAGTGTGCTTATGAGCACCCAGAGACATGTGTAAGAAGATTTGTAATGGCATTATTCATAATAGCCAAATACTGGAAACCCATATGTATATCAACAATAGAACATATAAATAAATTATAGTATGTTCATACAATGAAATACTACACAGCAATGACAAGGAATAAACTAAAGCTACAGACATCAAAACAGATGAATTTAACAAACAGCACTGAGCAAAAAGAAGCCAAATGTAATAGAATACCTACTATACAATTCTATTTATAAAAAGTTCAAAAGCAGGCAAAACCAAACTACTATAGTGCTACAAGCCAACATACTGGTTATATTTTGAAAAGGATGAAGAAATTAATAATTGGAAAGGGACACAAGAGAAGTATTTTAGAGTGATGATAACCTTTTAATTCTTTACCTGGGTTGTGGTTGCATGGTATATACTTTGTGATAAGTCACTGAGCCATATGTCTATATTTTTTAAGTTTGCACATCTGTGTTATTTATCACACACACACAAAATAAGCATTTCTTATTAGACTTATTCATAGGTGTTGTATAGTTTTGATGTTCTTATGAGTAGGATCGTTGGTTTTTCCATTCACTCATTTATTCAACAAATATTTTTAGCATCTAATCTGTGTCAGATGCTCTTTCAAGTATTAAGGTACAGCAATGAATAAGATGTAAAAAAGGTTATTTTGCTCATTAAGTTCACTTTCTATTGGGGAGTGCATACGATAAATAAATAACAAGGTAACTTCAAATAGAAAGAAGTGCCTTAAAGTAAATAAAGCATTGCACTTGTAAATCATTATTGCTGGTGTGTAAGAAAACTTTAGGGGGAGGATGTCTAGCTAATCACCTCTAAGAATGTTCTTATTTGGTAAATTGTCAACTATTCACTTCGGTTTCCTAGAAAGATCGCCATAAAAATCTCTGGAAAATGTCTCATTCTCTCTTTACCAATATTTATTCCCCTAATGGAACTGTTCTTCAGTATATTGGAAGGCACCTAATTTCAAATCTCTGTGCATACAACTCAGATCTACAAGCACAGTAAGGCACCATTTATTTTTAAATCTGCACTTAACTGTCCCAACAGAAGAGGGAAGTCTTTAACCAAGAAAACAGAATGTGGCACCCAAATTGCCATCATAAAGTTGCCTGTCATTTTTAGGCCAAAAATCCCACACATTTTGGTATGAACAGGAAAAGATGCCCAACAAATATGCAGAACTATCATAAGAAGAAAACAAAGAGATCAGCTGATGAAATCAAGAAATCAACAACAAAGGAAAAAAAGCTGCAACATAACATGACCTTATGGGTTAAATATCATTTGAAAAGCAATGTGAACATGAAAAATGATACAAATCATAACTTCAAAATCTCAGAATAGAAATGAATAGCAAAAATAACAAAAAGAAAAATGTGTCACGAAATCTGCTGGAACTCAGGAAAGAAATGACAGAAATAATAAAATCGCCTCAGAAATAATACTAGATAAGTTGCCTACAGGAGAAAGTACAATAAGGGACAAAAAGCAGAGAAATAAAAATAGCCTAGAAACAAAAACAAAACAAAGAAAGGAGTAAAAGATCAAATAGAAAGGACAGAAATAAAGATAGCAACAAAATCTAAAATATGTGTAATTGTAGTCCCTGAAGTACAAAAATAAAACAGTAGAGTAGAAATAATATTCAAAGCTATAATCCAAGAAAGCATTAAAAAATAAAATAAATCATGAATCTATATATTGAAAGGGCCGCAATGTACCTGGGAAAACTGACCCACATGATAAAGTCTAAGACATTCTAGAAAACTGATTAGTCTTTAATACCTCCATGGGGGGGCGGGGGAGTGAGAGAATATGAATCAAGTCATTATAAAGTAAAGAAAAGCAAGTTGACATCAAATTTTTTGACAGCAACATACAAATCAGTGGAACAATTTTTAAAGAAATTCAAGGAAAGTCTACACCAAATATTTTATATCCAACAAGTATGCTTTCATGTATCAAGACTGTAGAGAAACACTGTAAAAGTCAAGAATTTATAGAATATTGAACTTGTTAGCCCTTCTTGAGGAATCTACTAGAGGATGAGCCTCATCCAAAACCAACAAATAAATTACTGAGAAAATTTCAGCAAAAGACTGAGAGAGAACATGAATATATTTTACTATGGCTTTAAGACTGGAGCAAACCTTGGAATAAGGTAGGAAAATAACATGCAAGTGTTATACGTTTTTGTATGTTCTTTTTTTTTTTTTTTTTTTTTTTTTTTGTCAATATACAATGTAGTTGATTATTGTGTCCCATCACCGAAACCTCCCTCCCTCCTCC
>NW_007734807.1:65519-72549 GCF_000696425.1 Galeopterus variegatus
ATTTATTCGTTTTTTGTTGCTCTTGGAAATGGAAATAGTACTCTGGTATCACAGCGCACACATCTCAGGATCGCGCTGTCTCCTGGCACGGCCGCTCCAGACCCGTCGCCATCTTAGAATCCGTTTTTGTATGTTCTGCCAAAGTAGAAAAAGTATCACTAAAATGTGGGAGGATGTGCTAGAAATAAATGAGAAGGTAGAATAAGTCTATTGATTATTGCCCAGGCAATAGATGGGAGTCAAAGGATACCACTTTAAAAATGATAAAAACTTAAGAAGGGAAAAAGTAGTGTAAGGTCATTAGATATAGCAAAAAAGCAATATCTAGAACAAAAATGCAAACTTTCCTAAATATCACAGGAAAAATAATGAAATAGCAAGACAATGTGATTCTACAGTTTATATGGAAAAATGAACAAACAAGAATAAATAGGAAAACATTGCAAAGGAAAAGCAATAAAGCTTCTATAATTAAAACAGCGCGATATTGGCACATGCATAGACAGATCAATAGAAGAGGACAGAACATCAATTAACCGACCAAAGCACATACGGAATCTTAGTGTATAATAAACGTGGTATCTCAAGTCCCCAAGGGAAATATAGATGTTTTAACAAATAGTATCGGAACAACTGGATAGCCATTTTCAAAAAAAAAAATTAAATTCATATTTCACCTCATATGCCAGAATAAACTCCAATTGGATCAGAGATCTAAATTTTATAAACAAAACCATACGGATAATAGAAGAAAACATTGGTAAATTTCTTTAAACCCGGAAGTGGAAAAAGCCTAGTTTAAAATCTAGAAGAAATAAAAGAAAATATTGGTAAATTCAGCTTAACAAAACTACATATGCAATTGCACCTTGGCTCAGCAATTCTACTCCTAGGAATTCATCCTAAAGATATACATCCACAAATGCAAAATAATATATATCCCTTTTATTGTTTCTAAATTGTTTGTTGGTATCGTTATTCTTTTTTTATCATACCTCCAAATCTTTTTTTGTTTTTTTAACGTTTGTCTTCCACTTTTTAAATTTCTGCCTTTATCTTTATTACTTTTACCTTTATTTGGGTTTGTATGTTGTTTTCTTTCTAAACTTCAGGGGGGGGGCTTGAATTTATGTGTTTTAATTATTTCTTGTTTTCTAATAAATGAATTAAAAGCTTTAATTTTTTCGTGGGTATTTTTTTTTCCACTTGAATTATTGGTATCTAGAAAAGGCGTATTAAAGTTATTCATTGTTTTTGTAGATTTTTTTCACATCTTTTATTTACACCTCCTTGTATTTTGAAATTATGCTATTAGGTGATATTATCTTTTAGTTTTAATATATGACATCTTTTATCAAGGTGAAATATGTCTTTTTCTTTATTATTATTTTGAAATTTGATTAGATTTTTTTTATCTGATGTTATTGTTATTCCCACTTTCCTCCTGTTAATATTTCTCTGGTATCTCTTTTTCTCTACTGTTATTTTAATTTTCCTAATTTTTCAGAGTTGTCTCCTATAGTCTATAAATGGATCTTTGTCTTTTTAATGTGCTCTGCCTTTTAGCCAATTTAACACACCCATTAGACGTATTTGGATTTATTCACCGTCTTGTTTCACATGTATATATGCCATGCTTTCTTGTTTCTTTTTCTTTTTTCACATTCCTTTGATTTGATCAAGTGTTTTTAATTATTTTAATTATTTTTTCCTCTGATATTTTGGAAATTATACATTCTATTTCAGTTCTTCAACTGATTATCTTTAAGTTTAACACAAACACTGGACATAATTTTTTATTATTGTGATTGCCATCTCTATCTTTCTTTGTTTATAGTTCTGTGTCTTCTTGGAGGGCCAAATAGAAACCTAAACTCTGTCTGTCCTCATTCCATTTTATGAATCCTATTTCTTTTAATTCACAAAGCTTTCAGAATGCTTTCTTTTTTTATTTGATCTTCTATAATTTTGCCACAGTGTGGAAGTGTGCATTCTCAATGGGCCCTTTCAATCTCAGGATGCTTGGCTTTTCATTCCTGTACATTTTTCTTGTTTCTTTGAGTTCTTCCTCCCCTCAGTTCTCTCTGTCCTTTTTCCTGAAATGCCTATTAATAAATGTTAATACTTCTTAAACTACCTTGCACAACTCCTAACATTTTTTTAATATTTTATTTTATTTTGCTTCTCAATATACTTCGTAGTTGATTTTCATGCCCGTTTACCCATTCCTCTCCATCCCCTCCTTTTCCTCCCGCCCATCATATCTGTTCACTTGACTTAAACAGTTCAAGGAATTTTTGTGGTTATTCTGTCTTCTTCCCCCCACCCTTGATTTGTTTGTGTATTTATTTATTTATTTATTTTTAGCTCCCACAAATAAGTGAGAACATGTGGTATTTCTCTTTCTGTACCTGACTTGTTTCACTTAATATAATTTTCTCTAAGTCCATCCATGTTGTTGCAAATGGTAGTATTTCATTCTTTTTTATAGCAGAGTAGTATTCCATTGTGTAGATGTACCACAGTTTCTTTATCCAGTCATCAGACAATGGACATTTGGGCTGGTTCCAACTCTTGGCTATTGTAAACAGTGCTGCAATAAACATGGGAGTACAGGTATCCCTTCGGCATGATGATTTCCAGTCCTCTGGGTATATTCCCAACAGTGGAATAGCTGGGTCATATGGTAGATCTATCTGTAGTCATTTGAAGAATCTCCATAGCATTTTCCATAAAGGCTGCACCATTTTGCAGTCCCACCAACAGTGTATGAGGGTTCCTTTTTCTCCACAACCACGCCAGCATTTGTCATTCTCAGTCTTTTGGATATTAGCCATCCTAACTGGAAGGAGATGGTATCTCAAAGTGGTTCTGATTTGCATTTCCCATATACTGAGTGAGGTTGAGCATTTTTTCATATGTCTGTTGTCCATTTCTATGTCTTCCTTTGAGAAATGCCTATTCAGCTACTTTGCCTATTTTTAATTGGGTTATTTGTTTTTTTGCTGTAAAGTTATTTGAGTTCCTTATATATTCTGGATATTAATCCTTTGTCAGATGTATATTTTGCAAATATTTTCTCCTACTCTGTTGGTTGTCTTTTTACTCTGTTGATTGTTTCTTTTGCTGTGCAGAAACTTTTTAGTTTGATAGAATCCCTTTTTTTATTTTTCCTATAGTTGCCTGTGCTTTTTGGATCCTATTCATGAAGTCTGTACACACTCCTACTTCCTGGAGTGTTTCCTCTGTTTTCTTTAAGGAGTTTTATTTTTTCAGGATATACATTTAATTCTTTAATCCATTTTGAGTTGATTTTGGTATATGGTGAAAGGTACAGGTCTATTTTCATTCTCCTACATATGAGTATCCAATTTTCCCAGCACTTGTCGAAAAGGCAGTCTCTTCCCCAGTATGTGGATTTGCTGTCTTTGTCAAAGATAAGATGGCCGTAGGCATATGAGTTGATTTCTGGATTCTCTATTCTATTCCATTGATCCGTGTGTCTATTTTTATGCCAGCACAATGCTGTTTTGGTTATTAGAGCTTTGTGATATAGTTTAAAGTTGGGTAGTGTTATGCTTCCAGCTTTTTTTTTTTTGCTCAGGATTGCTTTAGCTACGCATGGTCTTTTGTTGTTCCATATAAATGTCTAGATAGCTTTTTCCATCTCAGAGAAAAATGTCATTGGAATTTTGATGGGGATTGCATTGAATCTGTAGATCACTTTGGGTAATATGGACATTTTCACAATGTTAATTCTTCCAATCCAAGAGCAATGGATATCTTTTCATCTTCTGTGTCCTTTTTAATTTCTCTCAACAGTGGTTTGTAGTTCTCTTCATAGAGATATTTCACATCCTTGGTCAGCTTTATTCCTAAGTATTTTATTTTTTTTGGTGGCTATTGTAAATGGGCTAGCTTTCTTGATTTCTTTTTCTGCATTTTCACTGTTGGAGTATAGAAATGCTCCTAACGTTTTTAAACACTTTCCATCTCTATCCTTTTATTCTGCTTTATATAATTTCACAGCTTAGTCTTCCAGCTCACTCTTCAGCTGTATTCATTCTGCTATTCGGTCCACTTACTAATCTTTTGTAATAATTAAGTTTATTTCCAAGAATTCTAAGTGAATCTTTTATTAATTCCCTCTTCTTATTTTGTGGATGTAATTAATTATATTTTTTTAAAGTCTCTTGCTTGACATATTAACTCTGTTAAGATTGATTTTCTCTTCATGTGGTTATTTTTCTTAAACATCCAGTAGGCCTAGGTTATAGGTTATTTGAGATATGTATTTCAGACTCTTCATTAGACTGTCAATGAATTCTGTTTTGGGGTTTACCACAGCCTGCCTTGGCAATTTGGTGGTGGGAAGGACTGAATGTGTTTTCAGGCAAGTGTACTAGTGGCTTATAAACCTTGTGTGGGAACTTCTCCTCCTCTGTTACATGCCAGTCACCTGGGGGCACTGCTACACCATCATGACTCAAGCAGACACACTTACTGCTCTAGCCTTGGGGCAAAGGCCTCTGTTACTCACCACCTGGCACATGACATGTGGAAAGACACAGACCTGTCTGGCTGCTGTTCTGCAGTCCTAAAGCCAGTTGTCACAGTGGTACCTGCCTCAAAACCTCACACTCCCAAATTTCCAGCTCCAAGCTTAAAGAACACTGGCACTCTCAATGCTAGACTCCCCTCCACCACTCAAAATTTTATCTTGAGTAAGTCCGTGGCCCTCAAAGTTTGCATTTACAAAATTAAAAAATGGAAACAAATGACCTCTTGCATTCTTTATTTCTACTTGGGAGGATGCATCAAGGAGTGATTATACATCTTCTGTATAACATCCAGCCAAGAGCTGGTTCAAATCCTAGTTCGACCATTTGCTACCAGGGTGGCCTTAGGCACATTACTTAATCTCTCTTTGCTTCAGTTTCTTCATCTGTTAAATGTAAATAATTACCTAATTATAATAACCTACCTCTCAGAATGATTGAGGGGATTAAATGGGCTAATGTATATAATGGTCTTCAACTAGTTCTGGCACACAATAAGTACAATAAGTATTAGTCCCAATTCATAGATTCCATGCCTGTAATCTTATTCTGGATATGGAAACTCATCCCATGCCTGGACCCAACATTAAAAAAAATAAAAAAATCAGTGTTAAAGGGAAGAGTCATAGTAAGCATAGTGATAATTTTAAATGAGGAATTTCCCTTTTTCCTCTGATGGTCAGTTGAGGTCATATATTTATTGAAGGCATTTCTTTCCTGGCTTTTTGGGTCTTTGGCTGCATTGGTTTCCACTCAAAACAACATGCATTTGATTTTAATTCCTGTTATGTTTGCAGCATGATGCGATTTGCTGGGGATTAAATATATCTGCCTCAAATACAGAATGATGTGAATCTGAGGATGTTTTTCTGTTGCATTTGCACAGAAAAGTCAACCTGTAATTTGATCATCACACATTGTATACATGTATTAAAATATATCTCTGTACACCATAAATATGTAAAATTAATACATGTCACTTAAAAAATAAACAAGTTTATTTTTTAAAAAGCCAACCTGACTGGATATAAAATTTTTTATTCATATATTTTTCCCTCAAACCTGTAGACTAGGTTTCATTGTCTTCAGAAATTTAATACAAAATAAACGTTGAGTCTTTTTAAAGTCACTTGGCAACACACTGTACATATTTTAACTAATAACAAAAGCACTTTATTCACTGAGAAGAAACATTTTAATCAATCAAAGTTTGGTAAATTTACTAAATTTACAGAAAGATTTACCGATTTACAGAAAGATTTAAGAATCATACTCTTTCACTACTGGAAATAGATAAATTTTCCCCTTCATCGTTCAAATTCTGAGCAATCCCAATAAAAATGAGAAACCGTGTTTAACAAGTGAAAGACTAAGGACATAAGAAATGACAGACAATGCCAGAACTATATATCGGTCATAGGTACCCAGCTCAGAGTCTGGCAGGATGCCAGGTCAGGCATGGAATCAGCCCTCAAACGTCAGCCCCAAAAGGAAACACAGAGGAGTCTTAGCTTTTGATTAACTGAGATAAATTTGACCCATGGGACATACGTTCTTGGGAAAGGACTGCCTCACATTACCAATGAGAATTTTTTTTATACCATAAATGAGCTTTAACATTGAGAAGGCTGTACGAAGGATGTGGAACTTGTCTCTCACAGCCTGGAGAAATCGCCAGGGTAGAGGAGAACAAGGGAAGGGATCCAGCATCAGAGCAGATGAAGTTAACCTACCTTCTCCCGCAAAAACTGCAACAGCCACACCTACTGGCAACTGGGAGAAGGACAATCAGAAGGCAGGGTGGGGAAATCAGGCCACAACCAAGACCAGGAAGAAATTCACCTCCACAGGAAAGAGACCGACCAGTACCTCGAGTTCAATATGTCAGTGGTCATTCCAGAACGTTCAGCTAAGGCAGAGATCAAGAACTCAGACTGCCATGTTAGACAACAAAGGTCCCAGACCCCAGAGTCTGAACACTCAGGCATCAGGCCTCAGTAGCTTGATGCAAATCCAACAGTCTTCCTAACAAGGGTTTCCACGGGCATCATGTCCAGGCTCAGACCTGCACTCACAATGTGGCCAGCCCAGAGACCTCTGGAAGGACAAAGAGGTCCACATGACCAGGTACAGAGAGACAGGAATGGGGGGCCCAGCAGTCCGCTTGGCGGCAGCACTCCTCCCCCCGCCTCAACACGCTGGTATTTAGAAGTAACTAGCCACAGATGGGAATTCTCTGAGGAAGGGGGTGAAGAAGACATAGAGGGAAGTGCTTAATGATGATGCCTGAGGGGACTCAATAAGGAAAACTGAGACCAATCTCCTCTAAATCCACTTGCCACTTTCCTGGGTCAATGACAGATTCACAAGACAAATAGCTTTCTCTTCCTTTGTGCAAAATGAGTGTTGTTTGGAGGATTCATATATCCTTGAGCTATCACTTAAATACACCCCAAGCCCTACCTTCCACC
>NW_007734807.1:73661-74827 GCF_000696425.1 Galeopterus variegatus
TGTGTTACCTTCAGGTCGCAGAGGGTGAATTTATATGCTTGAAAGTTTAGGATGGTGAAGGATTACAGAGGGAGCAATTGTCCTTCAATACTGACAAACTTAGATGAAAATGAGCTACATGGTGGCAGAAAGATCAGGACACACGAGAGCTTGGTGGCTGGAGGAAGGGAGTGTGGAGCTGGAAGGGAATGCAGTCAGCTTTAGATATTAGCAAAACAAGTGCCTATGTTATACCAGAGGAAGGTTATATTGCCATTTTTCTCCAGCTCCCCGGGACTAAACTCTGCATCCCTTTCAAGGAGAGCAGACCCTGCCATAGAAGAGAATGGTTTGGGTTTTGTTGTGTCTGATGAAAAAGAGGAACGGGTGGTCGGCATTAAACTCCACCCAGGACTGCATTGACCTGCCCATGCCAACAGCCCCGCTGGTGGCCACAGCCTGCGTGCCGTTTTCATCCACCTCTACAACAGTCTTGTGGACCACTTTTGACAAATACAAATTGGGACTTGGAGAGATTCCAGTAAGATCAGCCTTCATTTCATCAAAGATGTCCATAATGCCCATGTTTTGTAGAACAGAATTGAGATCATAGCTGTCTTCCAAGGTGAACTGGGGGAAGGAGAGCGCGACCATTTCTTCTGACAAATATTCTGAGCTGCTCCAGGCCTCTATTTTTTCATAGGTAATTTCCCTTTCAAGCTACAAGAGGAAGAAAATAATATTTAGGGTCAGATTATGAGCCTGCAAAGAATGCCCCAACGACTTCAAAGTGCCTGAGTCCATTTCAACACTCAGTGACAATCTTCAAGGTCTTTCTCGAAGCCTCAAAATAGTCTGATTTCATTTAAAAACTCCTCCAGCATATCCCTTCTCTCTTTAGAAGAAGTCACAGGACCATCTGAGTTCCATCGCACTTTGATGTTTGACAGACTAGAGTCCAAAGCTCAGTTGATTAGCTGGGTGAGTCTGGCCAAGCCCCAACATCCTAAAGTTAAATTTGCTCTTTGATAAAACGGAGGTAATACAATTAGACTCTTGCAAGGACTAAACAAAATAATGTATGTAAAGTACTTAACATAGTGCTGGCACAGATGGTTGTTTTGACATTCTAGTTACAATATCAGTATTTCTCTCTCACTTTCTCTCTCCCTCTACTTCACTTTACC
>NW_007734807.1:75089-87223 GCF_000696425.1 Galeopterus variegatus
CCGTTTGAACAATATGTAAATATGTAGCTAAGCTTCCCCGGCCCTCATTAACTCCTACCTCACCAGCAATCTATTCCAGTATCAGTATTTATATTCCTATCAAGTTACATGCACCCCAAAACAGGATTCGGCCAAAGGGTCTTTAACTGAGCTACAGAAAAAACAGTTTTGTTTTGTTTTTTTTTCCTTTTTGTCTTTTTCCGTGTCCGGCAACGGATCGCAACCCTCGGTGTTGCTCCCGCGCCTCGCTCAGCCAGTGAGCAGGAACGGTCTGTATGTGGGATCCGAACCCTCGGCGGGTTGCTCAGCCAGTGAGCGGCGGTCTGCATGTGGGATCCGAACCCTCGGTGGGAGCGCCACCGCGCTTCCCAAGCGGTGCACTATAGCAGTGCGCCACCGAGCCGGCCCAGAAAAAACAGTTTTAAAAGAGTCCAGAAATAAGGATATTCAGAGGAAAGGAAAATCTGTTTCATTTGTAGCCATTCTCAACTGATTCAGAATCCAGTTTCTTTGGTCTGGAAGAACGATTGCAGAGAGCTATGAGATTAGAGAGGAAACTCCAACATTTTTGACATTTGTTCTTTAGGTCTAAACAAATGAGGAATGATATCTAATCTAATTCAGATTCTTATATATTCTTTGACATCTGATAGCTCAGGTACAAACCTTCCTCAGGATGGTAGGTAGTAGATAGCACTGTTCTCCAAAGATCTATAACGACATGTTTTGTAGAGACATGAAAATGAAGATTTACCTCTTCCAGGCCCTTCACATTATCTGCAGAGCGAGAAGGCAGCAGGACAAACATGCTGAGCTTCCCCTTGGTATATCTCATTTCAAGGATCTGCATCTTCAGCTCCTCTACGAAGCCAATTCTAAATTGACCTTTCTGAGTCATCATCTTCACACTCTTCTTTTCATGCTGCAGTAGACAGGAAAGTCACAGGAAGTCACAGGACTGTGATGGCAAACTCACAAACTCACCTGGCCCCAGCTTCCCTGAGAACAGGGGCTCTTTAAGATGAGAAGAGTCTGCACTGGAAGTCCTGAGTCACACCAGTGACCCAACTTTGGAGTCTGCCCACTGATCAGTTGGCCCTTATTTTGCTGACATTTTATCTTTCCATATTCTTAACCAGTTCTTCAGCTCCAAGACTACCTGTTGGCAGACTTTCTATCCAAGCATCTTCCACAGCCTCGTCAGCAGAAACAAACCCCACCAGCTCTCCTTCCTCAATGCCTCATCTAGCCCAGCCTCTTGGCCTCATGCCACCCCTGTCCCCTCTGGCCTGGATGACCCCACCATAGCACCAGTGTGAGCCATGGTTAAACAATAGTCATCTACACATTAAATAACAAAACCTGCTCCACAGGCTTCCTTCAGAGGAAAGGGCACCACCTCAGGCAACTTAAACCTCACAAGTACCTCGAGGTGGGGGGCGGAAGGTCATCAATCCACAGGTGACGGATAGTCATCACTTGGGAGAAAAACTTGTTCCCAATAACAAAGCCAACCTGGGTTCTGACCCCTGCCCTTTCCTTCCATTCGGGTTTTTGAGACAAATGCTCACAGATAGGAATTCCAATGCATGAATTTGGCTAAGTAACTTAGCCTTTGCATTTTTTTAATTCAAATTCTAAGTGGAAATTATAATAACACCCATTTCATAATGTTATTTGGGGGAATAAATGAAATGACAAATGGAAAATATTCAGTGCAGTAAATACTTGGCAGTAAAATACTCAATGAACTTCAGGTACTGATTTTTACTTATAACAAAATATTCTTATTATATATGTAAACCGTGACTGTGAGACCCAAGTTTTAGATTTGAGTATACATACTGCAAATCATTCTTAGTGTAAAGTATGAGTGAAACATCTAGAAAACCATGGGCTCTAATATAGTACCTCATTTAGAAAGAAAGGTGCATCAACTGTGTTTTGACAGTCAAAATGTTTTTCCCATTTGGCCTTGAAGTAAACAGCATTCACCAGTACCAGTACAGTCGAATTGTTAATGGTGTCCTTGCTGAAGAGTTCCTTGATTTTACCTAAAGAAAAGGTCCCAGAGAATATCCTGAGTATGAATTGTATCAAAAGTATTCATGTATACAGATTTTTATTAATGCAGCTTAACACCCTTAAGGCTAGAGAGTGTCTCATTCAAGAATGAACCCAAGAATATCGTAGGGAAAGTGAAGATAAATGGTCAGGATCCCTCAAGATGTTCAGAATCTTGCAGAGCATTTGATGTAAATATGCACATGTTCCCAGGTGTTCCTTGGTTATTGTCTAATGTTATTGCGCTTGTGCACCCAGGTGTCCTGGGTTATCTGACTTAAGTATAAAGGAAGAGTGGCTCTGATCCACAGTGCCCCCAACCCCCGGGACACCCCCAGGGGCACCACAGGGAGGCCACTACTGCTGCTGGAGGCTGTTGCTGCCAGTGCCCCAGGGCCCCTGCAGGAGGCTACCACTGCTGCTGCTGCTGCTGCTGCTGAGGACTGAGGTCGTGTCATCTGCCAACAGCTCCCAGGATATTTCCCAATTACCCAGCTCGTAGACCTGTATGTGAGGGGTCTGGTGACTCAGCCTGGCATGTGAGGGGTCTGTAACCCAGTCTGTACAACAGGTTTGAAGGGTCTGTGGACCCTAGCCTGGCAAATATTAAGCCACTCATAGTCCTAGGCAGGGGTAAGTGGAAGTAATGGTGGGAGTGGCGGGGGGAGGAACTCTCTCACTCCATCCTGAAGGGGGATCCAATTCAGAGCACTGTAACTGAGGTACTCTCCTTTAATTCTCTGTATCCTTTGTGGTTGGATGTTGTCATTAGACATCTGATACTGTAGGGAAAGTGAAGGAATAATGGTCAGGGCCCCTCAGGTTTTCAGAATCTTGCAGAGCATTTAAAGTAAATATGCACGTGCACCCAAGGTGTTCCTTGGTTATTGTCTGATGTAATTACGCATGTGCACCCAGGTGTCCTGGGTTATGGACTTAAGTATAAAGGATGAGTGGCTCTGATCCACAGTGCCCCTGCCCCTGGGATGCCTCCGGGGAGTGGGGAGGGACACAGGGAGGCTGCTACTGCTGCTGGAGGCTACTGTAAGCTGCTGCTGCTGCTGCTGCTGCTGAGGACCGAGCTCGTGTCGCCTGCAAATGGCTCCCAGGACCTTTCCCAATTATCTCGTTTGTGGACCTGCATGTGAGGGGTCTGGTGACCCAGCCTGTAAAATGGGTTTGAAGGGTTTGAGCCCTAGCCGTGACCGTACAAATGGAAACTTAGTATAACTAAAATAATGAAACGTTTTGGCTTTAGCATAGCTATTGCTGTAACCCGGCAATTTGCACAGTCGCCTAGCTTTACAGATACCATGGCTTATCTTTCAAATTATAGATCCAGTTACCTGACTACATTCTAATATCCTTGAGAAAAGAACTATTGTATAAACTTCCTGTCTCAAGTACTTACCACAGCTTAGTATATATACTTACATATGGTACTTCAAAAAGATTGTGGAAAGGGCCGGCCCGGTGGCGCACTGGGTAGTGCGCTGCTTGGGAAGCGCGGCGGCGCTCCCGCCCGAGGGTTCGGATCCCACATACAGACCGGTTCCTGCTCACTGGCTGAGCGAGGTGCGGGAGCAACACCGAGGGTTGCAATCCCGTTGCCGGTCCCCGGTCCGGTACGGGGGCAACACTGAGGGTTGCGATCCGTTGCCGGACACGGAAAAAGACAAAAGACAAAAAAAAAAAAAGTTTGTGGAAAAACAGAATTAAAAGATAATATGAACCTTCCCATGAAATTTTTGAAAATATTTTATATAAACAAAAATACACACGTCATAGGCCATGATATAAAACCTATTTTATAGGAACATTCATATGTCCTCTCTCATTCCATGCCACATGAACCTGAGAAGGAGGTATTGTTATTTCTTCATAGAAGAACAAACTGCAGCCCGTGACAGGTGAGGCCACACAGCCAAGAAGCAGCAAGACTAGCCAGGATCAGTCTTGGGCCTTTTAGCTCTTGGTCCCGCTCTGGGCACGTTCCACATTAACACAGTTAATGGAAAAGCCCCATGTTCTCAGGCAATAGTCCATCTTCAGGGCATGTTCTTTTCTACCAAATCACCAGTTACCTGAATGCCTGCTAAGGTCTTATGAAAGAGAAAGACCCTTCAGGAAAGACCCTTCCACTTCAAGAAGATCTCTACTTAAATTTCATAATAGTAGATTATGTTGACATCATCTACACGTACAATACTCTGGGAGAGTTAATACCTAAGAAGAAACTACATTTTTAGGACTTAGTATGAATTTCTTTAGTGAATTGCTTTCCTCTTGACAGCCGAGTAGAGCCTTGAAGGAATGGGAATTTTTGTGGCATGCAGAAGAAGGAAGGACAAGTAATTTTGGAATTTGGGGACTTCTCCCAAAGAAAGGCAAGGCAGGGGAAAGTAGATAGGAGATAGAGAGAGGAAGCCCCAAATGGAAGAGAGGAGCAGAAAGTGTTGCATTGGTACTAAAGACAAACCAAAGTCAGTCAACCGTTGTTGCCAGGCTGCCAGTCACTCAGAACGTGTGCAGATGCCCTGGTCATGGTCTTATTTGGAAGGCAGGAGAAGCACTGCACCACCTGTGTTCTCCCGTGTACTCCAAACTTTTCACCGCATGTGAACATTATCCCGAGCCCCACGCTGGCAATCAAAAAATGCCCTGAGTCTGTGTGCAGCAACTTGACCTAACCCTGCAAGTCACTGACATTTAGGCCTCAGGGGAAGAGTACATTCTGGTTTTCAAATCCGCACCTGCACCAGTTGAGGGGGCACTCTCTAAGCCCCACCTGGGGCATCAGCACTGAGGGGCTGGTCTCCTCCCTTCTTTCCTGCAGAATGCCAACAAGACCACAGACAACTTCCTCCCACAAAACATAGACTCAGGGTGGTTTGAGTCTCTGAAATGGGGATGGTGGGAAATAAATCCAGTGGGGAGATGGTGCAGAGGGACAAGACAAGAAACAAGAAACAGAGGAGAAAAAGACTTTGAGGAGAATCAAGGCCTCTCACTTGTTTGCTACACTGAATTCAGAAGTAAATTCAGAATGGAGAGGCTAAGCCTTCAATAGCAACAGCAATAAGTAACACTCCAAACCTGAGGACAGAAACCTTGTTCAAGAATATTTTATCATTCTCAGAAAAAAATTTTAAAAATAAAAAATAATATCTAACCATTTTAACTGTTTCATGCTGTCCAAAACAAGTTTCTGAACACAGTCCACGTATGTGAACATCTGGTCCCAGCAGACAAGCAATCTCAAAAGCTAGGCTGAGTGGTTTTCTTTTAGATGGAAAGGAATACCAGCTACAGTGTGTTTGGTCTTTCTTACCTTGGGATTGACATTCAACCCAGAAGTTAATCTTTTGTCTGGACTTTTCAGTGTCTTTCCGGAAATCAATACTTTCAATTGTTGTGTGGTAAAATTGAATCACACCATCTATGTATTCCTGTTCAATCAGAATAAATGGAAAAGAATATAATAAAACCATGTAGGGCTGAGAATAGTTAAGTGTGAAACAGTCTGGAGGAGCCTCATGAGAAAGATGTATCTGCTCATTTAACATTGGAGGAACAGACATGTCCATCTCTATCTGTCCCCAGTCTTAATCAGCCAGAGACATTTCAGTTGCTACAGTGACAAGTTAGGACATAGAACATTTATTCATGAAGCAGTCTATAGTCACAACTGAAGGAGACTTTCCTACCAGATATCCTTTTATTTAAACAATTCATTTGTGGAGACATCACAAGATAAATATCAAGTAACTTAAGAGACACAGCTGCAAAATTCTTCTGATTTGAAGAATTAAAACCCCGCTTGATTGTTGCCGAGTTCCTGTTTGGGGTGACGAAAAAGTTTTGGAAATAGGTAGTGGTAATACAACATTGTGACTGGAATCAATGCCACTGAATTGTATACTTAAAAATGGTTAAAATGGGAGATTTTGTGTTATATGTATTTTACCACAATTTCTTAAAAATTAACAATGTAAGTCGAAACCATTGATTTGTACTTTTTTAATAGGTTGAACTGTATGATATGTGAATTTATATCTCAAAGAGTACTTTTTTAATCTCATTTCCATTGTAAGAGTACACACTTATTTTGCTCAAGTTAGGTTAGCTGGGTTATATCTTTGCCAGTGATCACAACCCTCACATTTATTGCTTAGTAAATGGCTCCTTCTAGAGACTAGAGAAGAAACAGAAGCCTAGACTGAGACACATCTTGCTCTAGACACAAAGCTGTTCAGACACAGAAACAAGACCTGTGCCTCTTGGCTCCAAATGCAGTCTCCTTCTGCATCACCACTCCACTTTTAACGAGCATAGAGAGCACAATTTCACTGGGAGGCAGGCGGGGGCTGAGCATGGTGCAAAAGGTGATTTTGAGAAGTGCCTTGGGGGGCAGCCAGCAGGTAGAGGAGCTACCATGTGCAATTACCAGGCCCCTTGATTAGGAAAAATGGTCATGAGAAAATGCCATTTCCAAACCCACACATGCTCTGAAGGCTGATACTCACATAACTCTTTTTCTACCCACTCTATTCACAACAGACCTCATAAACTGCTCAAGCTGGAAATGGGAAGGAAGGAAACAAAAGCATAGGACAGAAAGGTGGGTCCTGGATCCCCACCAGCCCTCAGAACATCATCACCTGTGAAAGAGGTTTGTATTACAGATGGCAGGAGAGTCATCCAGCTACTCGCTTATTTTTAAATAGCCTGCTATGCAGTAGCTTTAATCACCAGTTGTGTGCAACTCACCGGGCAGATTGGGAACTCCTGCTCTCCATAAAGCCTGTTGGCAATACTCAGGGTGTAATCAGTTTTGATCCTGTCTAATTTGGAGAGAAGCTGCCCAAAGTAGCAGCTGAGCAGTCCACTCTCATCATTTGAGGACTCAGCCTAACAAAAGAAGAAACAAAATGTGACCTTAAACGTGACTATCAGAAGAGCTAAACATCACCAAAGTATGGGTATTTTGTACAGAAGCAAGTTAGAGCTGCTTGAGGAGATGTCATTTCTCCACATTACCATATAGGGGAGCAAGCTGGAAAAAATAGAGGAATGGAGGGTGGGAAGTGGTCCAGTGGGATATTATGCCTTCCACATGGGTATCGAGATCATCCAGAAAATCCCCACACTCAGCCATGCACATTATGTTTTAGACTGGTGCACCCTAACTTCCTCTGTATCCAAAAAGATACAAGAAAGATGATCATCTCTCCACCCTCCTCTTAATCTTTCTAAGGTAGGGGTGTATATAACCTGGAGAATATCTGTCCTGCTCCAGGTATGAGACAGCCAATCTAAGTTTTGGATGTCAATACAGATTTCAGCACAAAATAGAGTAGGCAGAGGTGGAGAAACAGTAAGAATTCTGCAGCTGAACTCTACCCCCTCCTGCCTTTCATCTTCAACCATGCTCTATCTTGGGGACCTGCAGCCCGTAGAAGCTAGAACCTAAGTTCATTTATCATGAACAGAAGACACTAGAGCCTACTTTTCAGGAAATTAGCTCACAGACAAGGATGAATGAGACACATAATCAGAAAGGAATCATAGATCATATGAGGTTATTGCTCTGATGTTTAGGAATAAGCAACCACTGTCAAATGTAGTACAGCTGGAATAAGCAGTTTGTAAAGAAGAGGGCAGGGGGTTGTTGTGGTGGCTCACCTGCTGATTCAGAGACCCTGTCACTTTTTTCTGTCCTTCCAGGGAGCTGTCAACCAGCAATTCTTGTTTGTTGCTTTTCAGACAGGGATCA
Organism: Galeopterus variegatus; assembly: GCF_000696425.1. Classification (NCBI taxonomy): domain Eukaryota; kingdom Metazoa; phylum Chordata; class Mammalia; order Dermoptera; family Cynocephalidae; genus Galeopterus; species Galeopterus variegatus. The sequence goes on from NW_007734807.1 coordinate 82,930, forward strand.
GGTTGTTTGCTTTCATTCCAGGAAAATTCATTGAAGTGTAGTACCTGAGTGATAATGAGATAGGGTCTTTCAGACAATATAAATGGTTGGAAGTCTGAATAGCTTCAGAAATATTTTTATAATGTGACAATGACCATGATTACATAGTCAAACAAAACAATCAACAATAGTTTATAGGAGAGTAAGTGCTTGTGAGGTAGAATGGAGGGGAAGTAACAGAATGCCACCCCCTGGGGCTGCATTTAAGAATGAATACAATCAAACTGAAAGAACATAGAGGTATCCCTGAGCTCCATGTACCTACTGACCGCTTTATAGATGGCCAGTCTGAATTGGCTGCAAGTCACACCGGATCCTGAAGACAGTATGAGAAACAAAAAATGTAAAATATCTCATTAAAATATTTATATGGATTACATGTTGATATGACAATACTTTAGATATACTGGATTAAATAAAATTTATTATTAAAAGTAGTCTGATCTACAGGCCGGCCCGGTGGCGCACTGGAGAGTGTGCCACTTGGGAGCGCGGCAATCAGACCCAGTGTGTCCTCAGGAGGTCCCCAAGGGCCTGGAGATGGAACATCTGAAACCTGACCTGGAGGATGCAAACTACACTCTAAAGCTAGGTTTTGCTAATTAAATAAGACAGTAATAAAACTCCATATCTAGGTAGATGAATAAAGCAGACCGACCCCAAACAGCTTTAATCCATAAATTCGACTCTTCTGTATACAGAGGCAACATATTATTCATACAAAACCCTTGTGCTATGTGCTAGATCCAAGGAAGTATAAGACCAACCTTGGGAGCTTATAGTTCATTTGAGGAGTTGTTCTTGGCACTTTTATTCTATACTTATTTATTGGGCAGCTACTATAAACTGAGCACTATTCTAGAACAAAGACCCCTGCCCTCTAGGAGATCATATTCTAGTGTAGCAGGCATACAAAATGTATGCAATTAAACGTATGTACAATTAAAACATAGTAATTAATTGCCTGTGTGATGCATTAGATGGTGGAAAATGCCATGTGGGGTAGAGTAGCTAGGATCCCTTATGGGATTGGGGGCCAGGATGCAGCATTAGATTGGGAGGGCAGAGTAGGCCTCCTAGAGGAAGTAAACTCTGATAGAAGTCTTAAAGGAGAGAAAGTTATCTGTGGGAAGAGCCATCAGGCAAAGTGAGCTGGAACAAAGGCCCCAAGGCAGGAGTGGACAAGGCTTACACAGGGACGACTGGAGGCCAGTGTGACAGGTGAGGAGGAGGGAGAGAGAGAAATGGGTCACAGGATTTACCTGTCATTTAGATCCCCAGATCTTCATGGGCCATTGTAAGCACTCAGACTTCTCTCATGAGCAAAAAAGAGTAGTCTGGGTTTTGAGCAGACGAGAAACAGGCCCTGACTTATGTGGGGTATTTTTGTTGGTTTGGTTGTTTTTGTTTGTTTGTTTGTTTGTTTTTCTTCCAATTTTTATTTTATTTTGTCAATATACACTGTGGTTGGTTGTTGTGGCCCATTACTGAAACCTCCCTCCCTTCTCCCTCTCTGCCCTCCCTCCCAACAATGTCCTTTCTGTTCACTTNAAAAAAAAAAAAGTAGTCTGATCTATTTCTACTTTTTTAATGTGCTACTACAATTTTTTAAATAACATTTGCGGCTCATATTATACTTGTGTGGCACAGCGCTGATCTAGAGTTTCAAATCAATCAAGGAAGTGAGGACAGTAAAAGACAAGTTATCCAGAGCCTTGCAGAAAGGGGGAAGACAGTAGGGTGTCCTGCACTGTTCAGACCCAGTGTGTCCTCAGGAGGTCCCCAAGGGCCTGGAGATGGAACATCTGAAACCTGACCTGGAGGATGCAAACTACACTCTAAAGCTAGGTTTTGCTAATTAAATAAGACAGTAATAAAACTCCATATCTAGGTAGATGAATAAAGCAGACCGACCCCAAACAGCTTTAATCCATAAATTCGACTCTTCTGTATACAGAGGCAACATATTATTCATACAAAACCCTTGTGCTATGTGCTAGATCCAAGGAAGTATAAGACCAACCTTGGGAGCTTATAGTTCATTTGAGGAGTTGTTCTTGGCACTTTTATTCTATACTTATTTATTGGGCAGCTACTATAAACTGAGCACTATTCTAGAACAAAGACCCCTGCCCTCTAGGAGATCATATTCTAGTGTAGCAGGCATACAAAATGTATGCAATTAAACGTATGTACAATTAAAACATAGTAATTAATTGCCTGTGTGATGCATTAGATGGTGGAAAATGCCATGTGGGGTAGAGTAGCTAGGATCCCTTATGGGATTGGGGGCCAGGATGCAGCATTAGATTGGGAGGGCAGAGTAGGCCTCCTAGAGGAAGTAAACTCTGATAGAAGTCTTAAAGGAGAGAAAGTTATCTGTGGGAAGAGCCATCAGGCAAAGTGAGCTGGAACAAAGGCCCCAAGGCAGGAGTGGACAAGGCTTACACAGGGACGACTGGAGGCCAGTGTGACAGGTGAGGAGGAGGGAGAGAGAGAAATGGGTCACAGGATTTACCTGTCATTTAGATCCCCAGATCTTCATGGGCCATTGTAAGCACTCAGACTTCTCTCATGAGCAAAAAAGAGTAGTCTGGGTTTTGAGCAGACGAGAAACAGGCCCTGACTTATGTGGGGTNTGAAACTAGACCCATACCTTTCACCATATACTAAAGTCAACTCAAAATGGATTAAAGAATTTAATACACACCCTGAAACAATAAGACTTCTTAAAGAAAACATAGGAGAGACACTTCAGGAAGTATGACTGGACACAGACTTCATGAATACGACCCCAAAAGCACAGGCAACCAAAGAAAAAATAAACAAATGGGATTATATAAAACTAAAAAGCTTTTGCACAGCAAAAGAAACAATTAACAGAGTTAAAAGACAACCAGCAGAGTGGGAGAAAATATTTGCAAAATATACATCTGAGTTATGTTTTAAAAGGCTCTCTTGGGCTGCTGTAATGAGAACATATTGTCAGTGGGAGCTGGGAAGCTTATTATGAAGTCGTCACAGTGTCCAGGTTAAAAGAGACCCTGGGGAGACTCTGAGAAGGTTCTGGATTTTGGGTATATTTCAAAATAAAAGCTAAGAAGGTTTTCTGACAAATGTGGTGTGAAATGAGAGAGAAAGAGAAACATCAAGGAGGACGTCAAGATCTCTAATCACTGGATACTGACCTGCTGTTTAAAAAATATTTATTTAATGGAATGAGTAAGAAAGAAGACACATACACTTATTAAAATTACTGGTAATATTGGTATCAATAATTATAAAGAGAAAGATTGACAGACATGCAGGCAGAGATAGATACAGAGAAGATGAATATGAAAAGCTGTCAGACTGAAAGACAGGGACAGCACCATAGAGTAGGTGGAATTTGATTGAACTTTGAAGAATGGTAGGACTGAAGAGAAAGCAAGGTGGAGAAATACAAATGAAGCGCAGAGGTAGACGCTGGCTCCGAGCAAGCCCAGAGTGCAGTGTGGACCCGGAGGTCAGGACCCTGTGCGGCACCTTCGTGGATACGTACCTCATCAATCTGATGTGCACTGTCACTTCTAGCCCCCAGGCGGACCATGCCAAGGGCAGCTGAGAGGCTCAGAGGACAGAAAAAGATATTTTTATGACAATCATCTTTGCTTATCTCTTGGAAAAGATCAAAGCAAAATTTGGTGTTTGCTTCAACAATAGAGTCCATCATAAAACTGACAGCAGTCTAAAACCAAATGAGAGAGAAAATGGTGATTAGAGGAAAACAGGTTAACAATTCTTATTTTAAACACCCAAGCTAAAATCATACACAATTATTCAATATGTTGTAAAGAACTAGAAAACTAAAGTCATCATTATCCCTGTATGTAAATATGGCTGTCGATATCAATATTGATACAGTTAGAGGTCTATTTTCATTTAGTGGTGTGAATTAGTCTCCTAGAGCTGCCATAACAAATTACCACAAACCAGTGCCTTAAACAACAGAAGTTTATTCTCCCACAGTTCTGGAGGACAGATGTCCAAGACCAAGGTGTCAGCAGAGTTGGCTCATTCTGGAAGCTCTCAGGGAAAATCTGCTTCATGCCTCTTCTGATGGTTCCATCAATGTTTGACATTCATTGGCTTGCAGACGAATCACTCTGATCTCTGCCTCTGTCTTCACATTCTTCCCTGTATCTTCTGTGTGTGTATCCAAATTTTCCTCTTCTCTTAAAGACACTAGTCATTGAATTGGGGCCCATCCTAAACC
>NW_007734807.1:87747-89632 GCF_000696425.1 Galeopterus variegatus
AGTTTATTCTCCCACAGTTCTGGAGGACAGATGTCCAAGACCAAGGTGTCAGCAGAGTTGGTTCATTCTGGAAGCTCTCAGGGAAAATCTGCTTCATGCCTCTTCTGATGGTTCCATCAATGTTTGACATTCCTTGGCTTGCAGACGAATCACTCTGATCTCTGCCTCTGTCTTCACATTCTTCCCTGTATCTTCTGTGTGTTTATCCAAATTTTCCTCTTCTCTTAAAGACACTAGTCATTGAATTGGGGCCCATCCTAAACCAGTACAACCTCATCTTAACTTGATTACATCTGCAAAGACTCTATTTCCAAATAGGTCGTATTCACAGGTACAGGGATTAGAACTTAAACATACCTTTTGGGGAGACACAATTCTACCCACTGCATGGTAGATCTTCTGTCATTCAGGTAAAATAAAGTCAAAGGTTATAATTCCCCACAGTAAGTTAGCAGCCAAGAAAACATCATTCCACCTCACTTTTCTCCACAGGCTAAGCCTGGTTCGGCTTAAGTCTTTGCTTATATTCTCCACTCATTGCTCTGCAACTGATGATATGCCCAGCAAATTGTCATGGGTCATGTCCCTTCTCAACATTCTCACTCCCTTTTGACTCATCCCATGTGCAACCTACAGAACTTGAGGCACTTTAACCAGTCATTAATATTGTTCAAGAGATAATAGGTCTCGAAAGATGTTGGGGGTTTAGAAATCACTACGTTCAATGACCTCTTTGACAGTGTAGAACTACAGATAATACAGAACCAAAATAACACAGTGATTTGTGTAAGAACAGATTCCTCCTGCCTTCCTCCCGCCTATTCCAGGAGTACCAAAAGAATCTTCTATAGATTTCACCTTGGACCTGTGCCTGTCAAATGAAATGTCTCTTGTCTTATTGCCTGTGGATATTGTGTATTTCCAAGAAGGAAATGTAAGCTCCTTTATTTGTGTTTTTGTCATCAGACTTGTGGTACACAGTAAAGGTTAAGAAATAGTTATTGCATTGAATTAAATGGTGTACATTTGTTTTAACATTCTCCCAGTTTAATGTGGGCCTTTTTAGCCTATAAAACCTAATTCAAAGAGAGAACATTAGGTAACTTTTCCTAAAATGTGCTCGATGTGTGCTAAATACTCTACATACATTAATTTTAATCCTACAACTCTGCAAAGTAGATATTGTCACTCCCCTTTTACAGATGAGAAAACTGAAGAATCAGATCACACATGTACTTGGTCCCAAACTAAGTACTCTTTCTACTATACGTATCTGCTATTTCTTCTAAGTTGCATCTCAACTTAGGATAGACTGATCAAACACATGCCCACCATATATTGATACTTTGCCCCTTTGTTCAGCTTACATTTTTTATGCCAAATGTGTACCTGTCTCACACTTCTCATTTTGAACCTGTGAAGTTGGGTTTGAGATATCCTTTGCACAGTCATGCGTCCCTTAATGACAGGGATATGTTCTGAAAAATGAGTCATTATGTAATTTCATCATTGTGCAAACATCACAGAATGCACTTACACAAACCTAGATGGAATAGCCTACTACACACCTAGGCTATATGGTAGCGCTGTTATAATTTTATGGGACCACCATTGTTTATGCAATCATGTTGTGCATGAAATGTCATCACACAGATGACTATATTTTAAAACTAATATATGGGTAATCATGGGCCATCAGAGTTTTTTCAGGAGCGATCTGCCCTAAAAAGTGAATGTTTTCCATGATGTCCTGGTGTTTCTGAAAATTCAATAATGCCTCATACCTCAGAAAGCTACCCGTAGTGGATTGAATTATGTCCCCCTAGAACTCACTGGAGCTTGAACTGTGTTCCCCAAGTTTTATGTATTAGAAACTTAGCCCCCA
>NW_007734807.1:90287-90697 GCF_000696425.1 Galeopterus variegatus
AAGTTTGTTTGTATAATAGGTAGCCTAATGTCTTTTTAAAACCTTGGTGGTATAACTGAGATTCATATCTGATCAAAACCTTCAGCATCAAAGAAGGAGAAGGCAATGGACTTTCTGGTTATTTGTTCATTACTATTCAGAGAAGACTAGAGTTAGACAAGATGGAAGGAAAAGAAGGGGGTTGGAGGAAGAGACTGAAAGTCCCATTCCGGCTCTTTAAGTGTTCCAGCTTGCTTCTCTTGACCCTTGCTCCCTCCGCAGCAGTGCCCCTGGCATCACAATGGAAGAGTGTTTCCTTGTGGCATGAGCACACACAGAACTGAAAGATCAGTCTTACCTGCTTTAGAAAGGACATGACTGCTCATGTAGGCCAACTCCCTTCTCAAAAAAAAAAAAAAAAAAAAAAGCCA
>NW_007734808.1:0-5193 GCF_000696425.1 Galeopterus variegatus
GACCGGGGTCTCTTCCCGCTCGGTTTTGTCGGCCTCTGGCTCAGGGAGGCCCGACAATTTGTTTTATTTTGCTTTGTTTTAAACAGTTATCTATATTTATATAATTGGATTTTTTATTGTGGTAAAATATACATAACATAAAATTTACCATTTAAGCTATTTTAAGTGTATAGTTCAATGGCATTAAATACATTCATATTGTTTTGCAGCTTTCACAACTACCCGTCTCCAGAACCTTTTCATCATCTCAAACTGAAACTTTGTACCCATTAAAAAATAATTCCCCATTCCCCCACCCCTGGATCCCTTGAAAATCACTACTCTACTTTGTTTGCATGAGTTTGATTTGCTCTGGGTAGCCCATGTAAGTGGAATCATACCTCTAAGGGTTGAACTTATCTCCCGAAGTTTCATGTATTAAAAACTTAATTCCCACTGTGACGATATTAAGAGGGTGGGAAATTCTATTATGGTAATTATAAGGTGGGGTCTTTAACAGGTGATTACATTGTGAGCACTGTACACTTGTGAATGGATTGATCCATTCGTGAAGTAATGGGCGTGTTCCTGATGGCTTTGGAAGGAGAGCAAGTGAGAAGCTTAGTTCTCTCTTGCTCAGCCATCTGCCATGTGATACCCTGTGTCTCTGTGGACAGTCACCACGAACAAGAAGGTCCTCACCAGATATGTTCCCTGGACTTTGGATTTCCCAGCCCAGGACTGTAAGAAATAAATTCTATTTTTTAATAAATTATCAGGTTTCAGGTATACCATTATAAGCAACACAAACAGACTAATATTTGTCCATTTTGACTAACATACAATATTTGTTCTTTTCTGATGGGCTTATTTCACTTTGCAGGATGTTTTCAAGATTTGTTCATGTTGTAACATGTATCATAATTTCCAATTCCTTTTTAAGGCGAAATGATATTCTATTGTATGTATATACAACATTTTGTTTGTTTATTCTATTGTCAATCAACTTTTGGGTTTTTCCTTTGGGCTAATGTGAATAATTCTGCTGAAAACATTGGTGCACAAGTTTGAGTCCCTGCTGTCAATCATTTTGGGTATATCCTAGAAGTGAAATTACTGTATCATGTGGTAATATATGTTTAATTTTTTTGAGAAACCACCATACTGTTTTCCATAGTAGCTGCACCATTTTACATTCCCATTATCAATGCACATGGATTCCAATTTCTCTACGTCTTTGCCTCAACACTTGTAATTTCCTTTTTTTAATATTAGGTATCCTAATGGGTTTGAAATGAAATCTTATTGTGGTTTTGATTGGCACTTTTCTGATGATTACTGAGGTTGAGCATCTTTTACTGGTCATTTGTGTTTCTTCTTTGGAGAAATGTCTATTTAAGACCTTGGGCCATTTTTCTTTTTCTGGTCATTTGTGTTTCTTCTTTGGAGAAATGTCTATTTAAGACCTTGGGCCATTTTTCTTTTTTTTCCTTTTTGTCTTTTCTCGTGTCCGGCATCGGATCGCAACCCTCAGTGTTGCGCCCGTACCGGGGCGGGACCGGCAACGGGACCGCAACCCTTGGTGTTGCGCCCGCACCTCGCTCAGCCAGTGAGCGGGAACCAGTCTGTATGTGGGATCCGAACCCTCGGCAGGAGCGTCGCCACACTCCCAAACGGTGCACTGTAGCAGTTCGCCACCGGGCCGGCCCGACCTTGGGCCATTTTGTAATTGAGTCGCTCAGCCAGTGAGCGGGAACCGGTCTGTATGTGAGATCCGAACCCTCGGCGGGAGCGTCACCACGCTCCCAAGCGGTGCACTGTAGCAGTGCGCCACCGGGCCAGCCCGACCTTGGGCCATTTTGTAATTGATTTCTTTGTTTTTTTGTTGTTGAGTTGTAGGAGTTCTTTAAATATTCTGGATATTATTAACCCCTTATCCAATACCCCGACCTTGGGCCATTTTGTAATTGATTTCTTTGTTTTTTTGTTGTTGAGTTGTAGGAGTTCTTTAAATATTCTGGATATTATTAACCCCTTATCCAATACATGATTCACAAATATTTTCTCTCGTTCTGTGGGTTGTTTTTTAACTCTCTTGATGGTATTATTGATGAATGAAAGTTTATGATTTTGATAAAGTTCAATTTATTTATATATTTTTGTTGTTGTCTGTGCCTTTCATGTCATATCCCAGAAAGAGGTGCCAAATCCAATAACATGATGCTTTTCTCTTATGTTTTCTTCTAAGAGTTTTATAGTTTTAGATCTTATATTTAAGTCTTCAATCCATTTTGAGTTAAGATTTGCATGTATTATAAGATAAAAGTTCATTCAGCTTTATTCTTTTTCAGGTGTTTAGTTTCTCAGCACCATTTTTTGAAAAAACTGTCCTTTCCCTATTTAATAGGCTTGACACCGTTGTTAAAAATCGTTTGACCATTTATGGGAGGTTTTATTTCTGAAGTCTCTATTTAGTCCATTGGTCTGTGTGTCTGTCATTTTGCCAGTATGACACTGTTTTAATTACTATAGCTTTGTTGTGAGTCTTGAAATCAGCAACAGTGAGCCCTCCAAATTTGTTCTTTTCAAGATTATCTTTAACATTTGAAGTCTCTTGAGATTTCACAAGAATTTTAGGATGTATACATCTGTCAAAATTTATCAAATTGTACATTTTAAATGTGTGATTTATTGGGAATGGCTTGGCATATGGTCTATCATGGGGAATGTTCCATATACATCTGAGAAGAATGCATATTCTGCTCTAGTTTGCTGAAATGTTTCATAAATATCTGTTAGATGTAGAATGCTTAGGTGTTTTTCAAGTCTATTTCCTTATTGATGTTCCATTTAGTTCTTTTATTGATTATTAGAAGTGGTATATTTACATCTCCAATGATTATTGTTCAATTATCTATTTCTCCATTTAATGTGAAGGTACTTCAGAAAGTTCATGGAAAGATTCTATTTTTCCATGAACTTTTTGACCCTTGTACTGTCAGTTTTTGCTTTATGTAATTTGGTGTTCTATTTTTAGGTGCATATAATTTTATAACTGATAAATTTTGATGATAGATTGACCCTTTCATCATTCTGAAATATCCTTTTTTTACCTGTAATATCTTATGTTTGCTTTAAAACCTATTTTGTGTGATTTTAATATAGCCATTGCAGTTCTTTTATGGTTGTAGTGTGCATGGTAAGTTTTTTTTCCACTCTTACACTTGTAATTTGTTTCTCTTATAGGCAGTAAATATTTGGATGTGAATTTTCTCATAGATAATCTTTGTCTTTTTTTTTAAGATTATGCATCCATTCACTTTTAATATTACCATTTGAATGGCTGAATTGATATTAGCCCGCAATACAATTATGTACTGCTATAGACTGAATATTTATATTCCTCAAAATTTGTGGGGTCTTTGGCAAGTGATTATGTCATGCGGGAAGAACACTATTAGAAAAGACACCAGAAAGATCCCTTACCCCTTATGACATGTGAGGACACAGTGAGAAGATGGCCATCTGGAAGCAGGCTCTCACCAGACACCGAATCTGCCAGTGGTTTGACCTTGGACTACCCGGCCTCAAAAACTGCGAGAAATAAATTTCTGTTGTTTATAAGCCACCCAGTTTGTGATATTCTGTTATAGCAGCCTAAACTAAGACATATATATATATATATATATATATATATGTATGTATATAGTTTTACATAACTGTTTTCTAAAACTAAGAAAAAAAGAAATATGCGAGTATCTTATCTTTATTTCAAAAACCTCTTTTAGTAAAACAAGGACTCCAACGCATAGTAGATTCCTAACAACTTTTGGTTTCTTGCCTCATTTATGGATATTAAAGTACTGGTGGAGAAAAATTAAGACAAATATGGACCTAAAGTGGACAATTTTTAATACACTTTCTTAAAGGAATTGTTACATTGGGCCACATTGCATTACATTGTAATGGGCCACAATAATCAATCACATTGTATATTGACAAAATAAAATAAAACTTAAAACAAAACAAATTTCCCTCCTACTTTCCCCAGGTTCACTTCATCATTCCTCAAATTCCAGATCAAGTATCGACTCTGCAGTACAGCTCTCCTTTGTCTCCAGCCTCCCCCAGCAGGGGAGATCAGAACCTTAAATATACCCAGAGGATCAAATTCTTTCCCTTCAGAGCCCTATCTGAGCTATTAATGGTGTCTTTATTTCTCTGTGATTATTTGGTTGAAATCTGTCTCCCTGTGAGTTCTGTGCTTGAAACTGTGTGTGACTTTACAGAACACCCAGTGCCCTCCCATCCTGTCCAGCTTTCTCTCCTGTGGTTGAATTCCTGGCCTTCCTTGCACATAATGGTGTCTTTATTTCTCTGTGATTATTTGGTTGAAATCTGTCTCCCTGTGAGTTCTGTGGTTGAAACTGTGTGTGACTTTACAGAACACCCAATGCCCTCCCATCCTGTCCAGCTTTCTCTCCTGTGGTTGAATTCCTGGCCTTCCTTGCACGTGAGAATGGCCATATGACACTGACCAATGACATATAAATAGAAGGTGCCAATTAAGACTTGTGGGAAAGACTTTCAAAAGAAAACAGACTCAACGTGGACACCCTGTGCCCTTTTGCCCCATCGTTCCCCTCTGAAACACAGAAACCATGCAGACAGGTGCAGTGATCATCTTTCAACGATGAAGAGTGAAGCCACTCAATCAAGATGGGGGAGCAGAAAGAGGAGCTGAGGTCCTTGTTGCCACTGTTGGGTGGCGCACTCAGCCTTGATCCACTCACCATTGAGCTCTGATTGCCACTGCGTTAGAGTTTTCTGTTACTAGCAGCTCAGTTAAATGCTAACCAATACAAGCTGCAAAGGACATGAACCGTGTCTAGATTTGCTCCCCACACATCCCCCGCACGGTGTCTGGCACATAGTATCTACTTAGCAAACATGAGCGGGTAGAGATAGCACTGTCTTTGAGTTTCACAGGTCTGGGCTCAGATTTCTGCTCTGCTGCTGATGGTTATGTAACCATCTGAGCCCCAATTTTCTCAAGTGTTAAACTGGGTCAATAACATCATCCTCAAGAGGTTATTCTGAGGGTCTAATGAGATGACTTGTAGAAAGTGCTTGGTAAATAGTAGCTGTTGGTATTATGACTATGAGTGATGGATCTGTCACCTCCAATTGCCACTGTGAGTGCAATGTACATGG
>NW_007734808.1:6576-13519 GCF_000696425.1 Galeopterus variegatus
CATCATCACTGATATTTACAGTAATAGCTTCCAGACTTCAAGATTTGTGCTACAGTGTTAAAGGAAATTTTGTTTGAATTACTAAGGTCTCTTTTGATTTTAAGTAGTAGAAGGCATTTATAATCTGTCAATTACTTTTGTTTATAAGTTACAAGAAAAACACAAATACTAGCTTAAATGAAGAGGAATGTTTATTATAAGATTATAGAGTTGTTTCAAGGAATGCAAAGGCAGGGATGGATCTAGAACTCAGATATAGACTAAAGTCAAGGACTGAGGTGCTTCAGAGTAGTACTTTCTGAATGTTCATTTTATTTAATTAACTATTTTAATATGTTTGCAATTCACAAAAAAAGTCTAGTTAAATTGCACATTCTATTTCTGTGGGCCTACCTATCACCTGGGAATCTATCTCTTTCCAACCAGCTTTCAGATATTACACACTCCCTGTAACTCACAATCCATACACTGATTAGCAAAGGTCCTGAAAAACAGCAATTCTCCTCTTTTTACTACTTCAGGTTAGGTAATTTCTTTAATCTTTTCTCCCATTAAACACTGATTTTCTCTTATCTAGAGAGGACAACTTAATCATAGAAAACCAGTTTTATTCTATCTGAAGACTTTGGGATTTGAACAATAAAGTATTTGGGGATTACTGAAATGAGATAAATAGATAATGATTCCATGGGGCTAGAAAAACCATGAGGTTTAGGTGCAGGTTTTCAAACTTTGGAAAAGCTTATACTTTACATCCATCGACTATAATCAGGTACCCAATGACACATGGTGCTAAAGGACCATATATCCATATCATTTGGAAATAGGTCTCAAAAAGCAATAATTATCCAGAGCTGAGCATATTTTTCAGCTGAGGATCTCCCTGTTCCAGGNTGTAGCAGTTCGCCACCGGGCCGGCCCGACCTTGGGCCATTTTGTAATTGAGTTCTTTGTTTTTTTGTTGTTGAGTTGTAGGAGTTCTTTAAATATTCTGGATATTATTAACCCCTTATCCAATACATGATTCACAAATATTTTCTCTCGTTCTGTGGGTTGTTTTTTAACTCTCTTGATGGTATTATTGATGAATGAAAGTTTATGATTTTGATAAAGTTCAATTTATTTATATATTTTTGTTGTTGTCTGTGCCTTTCATGTCATATCCCAGAAAGAGGTGCCAAATCCAATAACATGATGCTTTTCTCTTATGTTTTCTTCTAAGAGTTTTATAGTTTTAGATCTTATATTTAAGTCTTCAATCCATTTTGAGTTAAGATTTGCATGTATTATAAGATAAAAGTTCATTCAGCTTTATTCTTTTTCAGGTGTTTAGTTTCTCAGCACCATTTTTTGAAAAAACTGTCCTTTCCCTATTTAATAGGCTTGACACCGTTGTTAAAAATCGTTTGACCATTTATGGGAGGTTTTATTTCTGAAGTCTCTATTTAGTCCATTGGTCTGTGTGTCTGTCATTTTGCCAGTATGACACTGTTTTAATTACTATAGCTTTGTTGTGAGTCTTGAAATCAGCAACAGTGAGCCCTCCAAATTTGTTCTTTTCAAGATTATCTTTAACATTTGAAGTCTCTTGAGATTTCACAAGAATTTTAGGATGTATACATCTGTCAAAATTTATCAAATTGTACATTTTAAATGTGTGATTTATTGGGAATGGCTTGGCATATGGTCTATCATGGGGAATGTTCCATATACATCTGAGAAGAATGCATATTCTGCTCTAGTTTGCTGAAATGTTTCATAAATATCTGTTAGATGTAGAATGCTTAGGTGTTTTTCAAGTCTATTTCCTTATTGATGTTCCATTTAGTTCTTTTATTGATTATTAGAAGTGGTATATTTACATCTCCAATGATTATTGTTCAATTATCTATTTCTCCATTTAATGTGAAGGTACTTCAGAAAGTTCATGGAAAGATTCTATTTTTCCATGAACTTTTTGACCCTTGTACTGTCAGTTTTTGCTTTATGTAATTTGGTGTTCTATTTTTAGGTGCATATAATTTTATAACTGATAAATTTTGATGATAGATTGACCCTTTCATCATTCTGAAATATCCTTTTTTTACCTGTAATATCTTATGTTTGCTTTAAAACCTATTTTGTGTGATTTTAATATAGCCATTGCAGTTCTTTTATGGTTGTAGTGTGCATGGTAAGTTTTTTTTCCACTCTTACACTTGTAATTTGTTTCTCTTATAGGCAGTAAATATTTGGATGTGAATTTTCTCATAGATAATCTTTGTCTTTTTTTTTAAGATTATGCATCCATTCACTTTTAATATTACCATTTGAATGGCTGAATTGATATTAGCCCGCAATACAATTATGTACTGCTATAGACTGAATATTTATATTCCTCAAAATTTGTGGGGTCTTTGGCAAGTGATTATGTCATGCGGGAAGAACACTATTAGAAAAGACACCAGAAAGATCCCTTACCCCTTATGACATGTGAGGACACAGTGAGAAGATGGCCATCTGGAAGCAGGCTCTCACCAGACACCGAATCTGCCAGTGGTTTGACCTTGGACTACCCGGCCTCAAAAACTGCGAGAAATAAATTTCTGTTGTTTATAAGCCACCCAGTTTGTGATATTCTGTTATAGCAGCCTAAACTAAGACATATATATATATATATATATATATATATGTATGTATATAGTTTTACATAACTGTTTTCTAAAACTAAGAAAAAAAGAAATATGCGAGTATCTTATCTTTATTTCAAAAACCTCTTTTAGTAAAACAAGGACTCCAACGCATAGTAGATTCCTAACAACTTTTGGTTTCTTGCCTCATTTATGGATATTAAAGTACTGGTGGAGAAAAATTAAGACAAATATGGACCTAAAGTGGACAATTTTTAATACACTTTCTTAAAGGAATTGTTACATTGGGCCACATTGCATTACATTGTAATGGGCCACAATAATCAATCACATTGTATATTGACAAAATAAAATAAAACTTAAAACAAAACAAATTTCCCTCCTACTTTCCCCAGGTTCACTTCATCATTCCTCAAATTCCAGATCAAGTATCGACTCTGCAGTACAGCTCTCCTTTGTCTCCAGCCTCCCCCAGCAGGGGAGATCAGAACCTTAAATATACCCAGAGGATCAAATTCTTTCCCTTCAGAGCCCTATCTGAGCTATTAATGGTGTCTTTATTTCTCTGTGATTATTTGGTTGAAATCTGTCTCCCTGTGAGTTCTGTGGTTGAAACTGTGTGTGACTTTACAGAACACCCAATGCCCTCCCATCCTGTCCAGCTTTCTCTCCTGTGGTTGAATTCCTGGCCTTCCTTGCACGTGAGAATGGCCATATGACACTGACCAATGACATATAAATAGAAGGTGCCAATTAAGACTTGTGGGAAAGACTTTCAAAAGAAAACAGACTCAACGTGGACACCCTGTGCCCTTTTGCCCCATCGTTCCCCTCTGAAACACAGAAACCATGCAGACAGGTGCAGTGATCATCTTTCAACGATGAAGAGTGAAGCCACTCAATCAAGATGGGGGAGCAGAAAGAGGAGCTGAGGTCCTTGTTGCCACTGTTGGGTGGCGCACTCAGCCTTGATCCACTCACCATTGAGCTCTGATTGCCACTGCGTTAGAGTTTTCTGTTACTAGCAGCTCAGTTAAATGCTAACCAATACAAGCTGCAAAGGACATGAACCGTGTCTAGATTTGCTCCCCACACATCCCCCGCACGGTGTCTGGCACATAGTATCTACTTAGCAAACATGAGCGGGTAGAGATAGCACTGTCTTTGAGTTTCACAGGTCTGGGCTCAGATTTCTGCTCTGCTGCTGATGGTTATGTAACCATCTGAGCCCCAATTTTCTCAAGTGTTAAACTGGGTCAATAACATCATCCTCAAGAGGTTATTCTGAGGGTCTAATGAGATGACTTGTAGAAAGTGCTTGGTAAATAGTAGCTGTTGGTATTATGACTATGAGTGATGGATCTGTCACCTCCAATTGCCACTGTGAGTGCAATGTACATGGTTCTGTACAAGGCACTCAGTGGGGCAAAGTTCTGCAGAGTGGCCTCCAGGACTGGGCAGCTTAGTTGATGAAAAAAGATTTGCACGATTGCATAGAGGACTCACAATGCTTCTCCGTAAAATTGTGCTAATGGCCATGGAAGGCATACAGACCTTAGTGGAAGTGGAGAAAAAGGCAAAATCATGTGCACTTATAAGGTTGTCCCTGGGAGCAGTGCAAGAGCAGGAAGCCTGTTTCCATTCACTCAGTTAACAAGCAGTTATCAATCACCTACCATGGGGCAGCTGAGTGCTAGGCATACTCCAACAGAGATGCAGAAATGATTAAATGAACATGCTTGCCTGCCTGAACGATGGATTAAATGAGCAAATGCGTGAACAGATGAACTTTTGGAGAAAAATGAATGAGCTAGAAATAAATGTAGATGCTCCTGAGAAAATAGCTCTGCTCTGGAAAAGGATAGTTGGGGTCTGTGGAGGGAAGACTGCAGGCTTGGGACCCTAAGTGGAGGTGGGAAATATAGTCGGAAGAGAAGGCAAATGAAGGAGGGTGGAGTCAAGGTACATAAGGCTGCAACACACACCCTGCTTCATCCCCATTTCCTATATGTGACAATAAGCCACTTGTCACTCTACCTATTATTACTGAAAGGTGAGCATTCACCAGCATGGTGCTGGGCAATGGGCACCCAGTGGAGAAGTAGACAAAACTGTTGGGCACTTGCAACTCCTCACCTTTCCCAAACCTCTCTCCTTCCCAGTTCGGCTTCCTCCTCTCAGCCTGCCATGAGGGTAGTGGAGCTGGCAGCGGATGTCATATTAATAGCAGTTGCATGGGTTGGGGGCTTACTCTGAGCCATGTGCTCTGCAAATATCTCCTTTAATAATCTCAATAACATGGTGAGTCAGGAACCATCATGATGAAGAGATTGAGGCTCAGAGAGGTGAAACAACTTCCCCTGAGTTCCACAGCTAGTAAACAGCCACACGAGAACAGGAACCCAAGTCACTCTGTGGCCAAAGTCTGCCCTCTTCATTACTGTGCTCACCTGCTCGAGTTTTTACTATTAGTGAGGCTCGAAGTTTAAGGCACATACAAGGACATTACTTTAGGGAGTGATGAATATGTCCACTCGATTGTATGGAGTGCTGATTTCATGGGTGTACATATGGCAAAAAAAAAGATCATACTGTACTCTTTACATATGTGCTGTTTATTATATGTCAATTATACCTCAATAAAGCTGTTTTGATTTTTAATAAATAAATAAATAAATAAATAAATAAAGCCCTTAGAACCACATCCATGACCACCATTAAGCAATTCACTATGACAATTCACCTTATTAAGTGCCCACGTTTTAATTACCATAATAGGATTTCTCACCCTCAATAGTTAAAGTGGGGGGCCCTTAGAACCACATCCATGACCACCATTAAGCAATTCACTATGACAATTCACCTTTTTAAGTGCCCACGTTTTAATTACCATAATAGGATTTCTCACCCTCAATAGTTAAAGTGGGGGATAAGCTTCAATGGCTTTTGTAGGGGGAAGCATTCAATCTACTGCAGCTATTTTGGATCTTTTGTTTTTCCATATCGACTTTAGAATCAGTTTGTTGATATCCAAAGAATAACTTGCTGGGAATTTGTTGGGATTGTATTTGAATGTGCAGATCAATTTGGGAAGAACTGGCATCTTGACAATATTATGTCTTCTTAGTTATGAACATGTAATATCTCTCCATTTATTTATTTCCTATTTCATTTCTATCATTAGATTTTTGTAGTTTTCCTCATTTAGCTCTTGTATATATCTTGGTAGCTATATTTATCCATTTCTTTTGTTTATCACAAAACACTCAGAACTAGGTAACTTATAAAGAAAGCAAAATTAATTCCTTATAGTTTTGGAGGCTGGGAAGTCCAAAGTCCAGGGAACACATCTGTTGAGGGTTTTTGGTTTGGGGTTTACAGCAATACATAAATATATACACACACACATACGCACACATATATACACATATATAACTTAGATTGTTTAAAATTATAAGTTGGCTACTTCTTTCTTGTCTGATCTTTCTATTTGCTATAAATCCTAGAAGACCAACAGCATACTGCAAATTGACATTTTTTTTTCATCTTGTGGTGTTTTTCTAGAACAAAGTATAAACCTTGCTTTAAAGTGAAAATCACATACATGATAGAAAGAATGTGGTCAATGCTGCTTTGTTACCTACCTTAAAAAAGATCAGATCAAACTAGTAAATAGAATTGTGCAAATCATAAGAAATTATTCTCATAAAATTTTGGATTTATTACTTGGAATTCTGTAAACTGGTCAACTTCATTTTTTTAAGTCAAAAATACCTTCTTGAACAGCTTTAAAAACTTTGCTATGCAAAATTAGTATGGTCCCATTTCTGAAGATACCATTGTGTATCTTAGATTTTTCATACTTAAATTATTGAAAGTAATTCAATGCACTTGAAAATTCTTCATTTTTTTATGTGTGCATTGATGTCTCCTAATCCTATTCAAGTAGTTTCCAGAATCATTTATTGTTAATTACAATTTCATTTCAAGACTTAGTAGTTACTTTTCTCTAACAGCAGTAACCTTTATGCCTACTGATTTCTAGCACAAGAATGTGTATAATTATGGCTACCTGATCTGTTAAAGTACTATTTCAACAAAAAATTTACATTAATTTATCTGAATCCTTCAGGAAAGTCAAGCTAAGCTAGTTTTGGCTAATTTGCATTAACATGAAAAGCTCAATTATGGATTAAAAGAATGAAATTAGTCTGCAGATGATTATAAGTAAAACCCAATTTATATTATCTGTCATCATCACTGATATTTACAGTAATAGCTTCCAGACTTCAAGATTTGTGCTACAGTGTTAA
>NW_007734808.1:14433-16447 GCF_000696425.1 Galeopterus variegatus
GTTCATTTTATTTAATTAACTATTTTAATAAGTTTGCAATTCACAAAAAAAGTCTAGTTAAATTGCACATTCTATTTCTGTGGGCCTACCTATCACCTGGGAATCTATCTCTTTCCAACCAGCTTTCAGATATTATACACTCCCTGTAACTCACAATCCATACACTGATTAGCAAAGGTCCTGAAAAACAGCAATTCTCCTCTTTTTACTACTTCAGGTTAGGTAATTTCTTTAATCTTTTCTCCCATTAAACACTGATTTTCTCTTATCTAGAGAGGACAACTTAATCATAGAAAACCAGTTTTATTCTATCTGAAGACTTTGGGATTTGAACAATAAAGTATTTGGGGATTACTGAAATGAGATAAATAGATAATGATTCCATGGGGCTAGAAAAACCATGAGGTTTAGGTGCAGGTTTTCAAACTTTGGAAAAGCTTATACTTTACATCCATCGACTATAATCAGGTACCCAATGACACATGGTGCTAAAGGACCATATATCCATATCATTTGGAAATAGGTCTCAAAAAGCAATAATTATCCAGAGCTGAGCATATTTTTCAGCTGAGGATCTCCCTGTTCCAGGAACTTAGAGCTTAAGTGAAAATAAATAAGATCTCAGAAGCCAAAAAGAAAAAATAAGAAGAAAACTAGAAGTTTCATTAAAATCACGAAATAATTATAGCACATAAAAAAAGAGAGTATTTCTCATTTGACTTTTCTTCCTCACTCACTCACCTACAGGTTACAGAAAAAGCTACTTAACAGTGATTTATACAAGTGAGGAGCTTTTTTTCCTATAGGATGATGCCGGACTGTTGACTACAGAGGAAAGTTAGGTTGCTCAAGAATGTCATTAGGAACCTAGGTTTCATTTGATTCCTGCTTTACTTTCCACAGCATAAGATTTCTTCTCCCAGTGGAAGTTTCCTGCTGCATATCCAGGAGATATGTCCATATCTCTGGCAGGAAAAAAGGTAAAAGCCAAAAGAAATGGACCATGGAGTTTATTTTTTAAACCAAAAACTACTTTTCTCAAAAAACAATGTGAAAAGAGTCTTAACCAAAGATTATACATAGATGGCAATTTAGCACACAAGGAGATGCTCAATGTTATTATTCATTAGGTGGATAAATATGCAATCAGTAATGAGACACTACTGCTCACCCATTAGAATGAGTAAACTTTAAAAACTGATCATACCAGGTTGAGGACATGGAGGTACTAAAACTAGTGCAATGCTGCTGGGAATGTAAATGGTACCTCCACTTAGAAAACCATTAGGCAGTTTGTTTCTTTTTTAACTTAAACATACATCTATCAAATGACTTGTTGGTTGTTCTCCCAGATGTTTGACTAAGAGATAAAAATCAAATGTCTGTACAGAGACATGTACACACATATTCATAGTAGCTTTATTTATCACAGACAAAACTGGAATTGATGCACAAATGCCCATTAACAAGGGATGATCAATATTACTCAGCAGTGAAAAAGAATGCAGTGAGTTGAAGAAGCTAGGTAAAAAGAGTACATTCTGAATGGTACTATTAACAGAAAATTCTAGAAAATAACAACTATAGAAAGCAAATCAGTGACTATCTGGGTGCATGAAGGGGAGGGTGTTAGGGACTACAAAGGGTGAGGGAAACTTGATGGTGATGTATGCTCGAATGTTCATTATTCATATTGTGTTAATTATTTCATGGGTGTAAGCATATGTTAAAAGCTATCAAATTTCCATCTATCACATGTCAATTATACTGCAATCAAGTATTTTAAAAAATAAAAGGGCATCCACAGTAGAAATAGCATAGTGAAACTAAAAAGTCCTTTCTGATGAAAAAAAAAATCTTAAAATCAGCCAGGGAAGAAGAATTATATTCGAAAGATCAATAGTGAGGTTGATAGCTAATTTTGAAATATCAACGTTGATAAGAAGAAGATACGGGCATACTATCTTCTATTGGCTGCCGAGGAGAGGGGAAAATGGGGACTTGCTTTGGTAGA
>NW_007734808.1:17021-20061 GCF_000696425.1 Galeopterus variegatus
AATAGAATTATATACATTATACAAATTTGGGAAGAAATAAATGACATTAAAATGTTCTAAGATCCAGGGTGAGGGTAAAATAAATAAACTAATTAAAAGTGGGTGGGAGGTTCTGACAGGGAAAATTTTCTTTTTTTTTTTTTTTCCTTTTTGTCTTTTTTCATGTCCGGCAATGGATCGCAACCCTCAGTGTCACGCCTGTACTGGACCGGGACCGGCAACGGAATCGCAACCCTCGGTGTCACGCCCGCACTTCACTCAGCCAGTGAGCGGGAACCGGTCTGTATGTGGGATCCGAACCCTTGGTGGGAGCGCCGCCGCGCTCCCAAGCGGCGCACTGTAGCAGTGCGCCACCGGGCCGGTCCAAACAGGGAAAATTTTCAAACAATGCAAATATTTATCATTGAAAGAATGGATCAAAAGACCTTAGTAAATGCAAAGCTACGCAGCAGTCAAAATGAACAAACTAGATCATGTAGACCAGCATATATAACTGAGGCAAATAAAGTCAGATAAAAAAGTTGCAAAACACCATATATTGTTATGTCATATATAAGTACTAAAATTATAAAGACTTCATAAAAAGAAGCACAACCAGCTTAAGTATATAACTCAGGAAGGGGAGTAGAAAGGGTGAGTAAGTGGTTTTTGCTGTGTTCAATAATTCATTTTGTGTAAAAAAATACACTGAGGTGTTTGGCTGAAAATTAACATGGTGGCTGTCTATCAGATTCTGTAAGTTTAAATTTAATATATAAAATAAATTTTAAAGTATTTAAATAAAATATTTTTCATTGATATTAACAGATTATTAGTATTTTTAGAATGGAAATATTTAATTGAGGAAACTTATTTTGGAGAAAAAGAAGATTATTTTGGTGGTGGGCAAGTTCAAGTGTATCACTATGCAGATACAACAATTAAAATATAGCAAAAAGTTTTAAACAATTGGCAAAGATAATTTTTTAGCAATTGCTAATAATGCCTTAACTTCTAAAGTCATGAAGGAAAGTGAGCTATAGAATATTTAAGTTCGTAAGAGAAAGCTTGGGAGGAAGATAGTGAAAGAATTAAAAAGAAAAAAGACAACCATGATAGCATCAGAAGCAGGTTTCATGGTCAAACTAATGTGAAGCATACAGATCCTGTGTTTTCCTCTCAGAAGTTGGCAGAGCACATTACTAATAAGAAAGATTCTGAGAAATCATGGGAGAAAGAATGGTTTAATTTTGCTTATCCCAAACCACACTAATTTGATTACCAGGAATTTATTTTTTTTAAATAACCAAACATCTCACAAAACGCTATAGTTGCCTTGTAAAACTTATTTGTAAAATGAGCATTTCAAGAGAGTGTCAACCTGTTCAGAGTGACACAGAATCACATTGCTAAAGTGAATATCCTAATCATATGTGGTGATCGGAACTTCACTGGTATCTTAGGAGACAGAAGCCGTAGAAGATCGTGGAATTGGGATATACTGTGGGGTTATAAAGGAGAAAGTATGACATGGTAACAGTAGGTGTGGAAAACTCGGTTCAAAGGAGAAGGAACGTGTATAACATGGAGAGGAGGAAAGTGCAGTAAATGTTTCTGTCCATCTTGATTTAACATGTGTAGATTCAACTATGCCAGAGTTATGAATATAAAATTAAATATATTCTCTAGCACACATTTAAGTTACACAACCATTTCAATTATATGATCTTGAGGAAGATGGAATGGAGAAAAATATCTCTCGAAAGGTGGTTTGGGACCACCAGTCTGGAAATTACCGTAATGGATGGTACCAAAAAACCTTAGAAAAGTACCCTAAGAGAAAAAAAGCTTACTTGTAGGGTCCACCTACTTCATTTGTCTCAGCCGCTCTCTCTGCACTTAGATGCCTGCAGATCCTTTCTAGCTCCAAAGTTTTCAGCAACCAATTTCTTAAGTTATTAAAACTCTTTAGTATTCCTGGACTTGGACATCATCAAAACCATCATAATAACTTGTTATTTTCTGATTCATTTAATATTATAAGAAAAAACTGAGTGTTCCTTACAGTGATTTTTTTTTTTTTCAGGGAAACTGGATAATAATTAATCTAATGTGGAATTGTCACTGTTAAACATGCTGTAACAAGGTTACCATTTTATTTATATATTTATATATATGTAGAATTACATATTGGTTAAAGAACTGCATTGTTTTTAAAATGACCACATTGCACTTTGAGCCACAGAGAAAATGGGGACGGAGTCCTCCTTAGTCACACTCTCGGTCATCCTGCTCTTTGAGGTCATCAGCTCTGACTATCCTGGAGAAGTTCTCAGGAAGAGCTCAAGTCATCTGTGTGTGTAGAGATGGCTGTCCCATCAATTCAGATCATGCTTCAGGTCATCAGTCCACTCTCTGAAGGACTGAGCCAAGAGAGGTTACGTGCTTCTTTAACTTGATGATGGTTTAACTGTGTAGAAAATTTCCCTTTCCTATCAGAAGCTTTCATATTTCTGTTTAAAACATAGAGAATATCATTTTTGTTCTGTTGATTTCTTAGCACATAATTAAATCATTTGTACCTCTTGCATTTTAAATCACTTTAGCTATGATTTTCTTACAGTAACTGTGTGACCTTCATTTTGGATATACTCAGGAAATGTGTCTGACAGTTCCAAAAGACTAACATCTGAATTATTGAAAATCAAAACAACACTAATGTCCCCTTTGTATCAACATCAGAATATATACTCATTCCAGACTGTAATCATAACAATATTTCCTTACATACATGTCTGTAAGAACATAACTATGCTTTTATTTGTGATTTAATATCAACAAGTGTGAGAAAATAGAAGCAAGTAAATCAATAGATCAGTTTTATTTTTAGCCACGTGGGAGGTAACTTCCTTTTGATTTCTGCAAAAATACACTTTAAAATCATCAACTCTATGACTTTATTGTGATATTTGGAAAAGTTATTTAATTTCAGATACATTTTGAAAATAAAATATTATGTGAAGAGTCATGGAAAGAGAGTAAAACCTAAAAATAGTTGGGG
>NW_007734808.1:21013-21952 GCF_000696425.1 Galeopterus variegatus
ATTTTAGTTCTATTCTCTGTATTGTCACATTATGTATTTGCTGTTATCATTTTAATTTTAAGAAAATACTGCTAAATATTATATAACCTGCATATGATGATGGTAAGAGAAACATAATATTTCTCTACTATTTTCATCAGTAAGAAAATATATGCAGCTCCTTTTAAGATATATTTTTGTTCCAAGTTAAAATCAATTTATGAAGAAACCAATTAAATATGTTTTTGCCTTTCACTATCTGAGAGATTTACAAGTGATGGACAAATCGATCTGGAGGTTTTACATAACCTGTGAGTGTCTCTCTGTTTCATGGTCATTTTTATTATTCTATTCTTTGTTAAAAGACAGATTAAAGCTATAGCTGGTAATTTTCCAATGCCATTTTTAAATAATAAAACACATTTTCAACAACTCAGTTTAATTCACTTAATGAAATGGAGAATATTTATCCTTAGTTCTTGGACAAATGAGATTTTTCAATACTGATGTCAATGCTGAAGTTGGGATAAAATACCAAAATCAGTTCTCTATGGTGCAGGCTAATTTTCCCTGCAACACAAAATACTCATACCTTAAAACTGCTTACACACTTACAATACCTGTCTTCCTCCATCTAGGCACTGTTCGCTTTAAGAATGTGCACAGAGATATTTATATAGTCTATTAGTAAACTTGATATCAAACTATAATACTGGTTCTTTGTAACAACTGTTCTAAAATCATTATTAAGTTGATTTCATGTTTTTATATTTTAAATATGAATAGTATCATATATTCTTAGAAAACAAGATTTCCTTTATAAATATTACTTATAAAATAAGTACGATATTTTCACTTTCTTCTTCCACACTTTTGATGCTGTGTTTAAATTTATTCTCTTCATTGAACGTGCAATTAGTATGTATCTCTATCTTATCTATATTAAATAAGAAAAAAACA